>NC_054884.1:6249403-6549403 GCF_018320785.1 Cheilinus undulatus | reverse complement strand
TATGGGTTATTTTTACAGAAAAATGACATTAAAACTAGGGCTGTGGAAACTGCAATTCAACACTGCAATCCAGCAATTCAGCAATCCCAATTGCTTTTATGTTTCAGTATCTTGGTGCGCATATATTTTCTCAGGCATTTAGAAAATTTCCAATGTTAATTTTAAATTGTTGCGTTATTTCATGTGCATCAGGGGCTTTAAACTCAAGGCCCGGGGGCCAAATCCAGCCTTGGTACAATTATACCCGGCCCACCTGATCATATTTTTATTATAACTGGTCTACCAGTATGAGGTCGACAGATTTCCTCCAGTATAAAAATGTGAACTTAACCATCATGATTGAAATCCTTGTTGAGTCATAAAAATTAGAAAAGTAAAGAGTAAAAACAATTTTAAAAAGGCAGGAATGTGGGAAAAGATATTTGTGTTTTCATTTAACATTTATAACTTTGCATCTCACAGTTAAGACTAAATGTATGGTTTTGGCTTTTTATCTCATATTTTCACCTGTTACATTCACAATTTTAAATTTAAAGTAATACTTTGACATTTAAAACTCATTATTTTGAATTGTATCTGTTTTATTGACTTCGATTTCAAATTTTTCTCATGTTTTGACCCTGTCAACCCCTTACTTTTACTTATTTCTCATATTTAGACCTTTTAGATCCATAGATTTAAATTTTAAGTCATATTTTGACCTTTTTATACTCATAATTGAGACTTTTATCTCATATTTTGACCCTTTGAACTCATCGTTGTGGTTTTAATCTCGTGTTTTGACCTTGTATATTCCTAACTTGGAGCATATCTCAAATTCTGACTTTTTCATTTTATAATTTTGACTTTTTATCTCATATTTACACCTTTAAAACTATAAATTTAAAGTGTAAGTCATATTTTTACCTTTTATACTCATCATTTTGACTTATCTGAGTTTTTTTTTAACCTTTTCACCTCCAAACTCTAACTTTTATCTCATATTTTCACATTTTAAACCAATGAATTTATTATTTATTTATTTGTGACATGGGACAATGCACATTAATGGACATAGACATGATTTTATTAATATTTTGACTGTTTAAAGTTATGATATCAGTTTTCTTTTAATATAATTACCTTTAAAAACATTATTTTGACTTAAGATTTCATGATTTGACCTTTTGAACTGACAAGTTTGACCTTTTATCTCAGGTTTTGAGTCTTCAAATTCATCATTTGGACTTCTTTAACCTCAAAGTCACTTACTATCAGTGTTGTTTTTCCCCATAATTCATTGCTGGTGAAAATGAGATTGACAGTTTACGGTTAAATATTGACCCTGTTGGGCTCTCAGGTTAGACCTAAATTCAGAATCCAGCCCCTGCTGTGATCGAGTTTGACACCCCTGATCTGCATGGATCTAGAAAGGTGGTCTAACAAAAAGCCTTATATCAATTAGTCACATGAATGTTTTACCAAAGATTCATTTTGTCATAAGCGTGCTTCCTTCTCCATGGCACTGAGACAAAATGAAAAGCATAATCTCAAAATTTATTTAGAATGGAAGACAACCAAGATAAAACAAAACCCATCGCACTCTGTGCCAAAGTAAAGGTCCTTGCACAACAGACGCGATTTTTTTTGTGTGAATAATTTGTGCGAAATATTTGTTTTCTGAACCTCTGGCAAGTCGATGCAAGCCTCCACAACAGAAACGTCATTTTGCAGAGCGAAACTGTGGTGAATATTTTTTCAAATTTGCATTTTTGTGTCATTTATTCACGTTGCCCTTTTTGTGTAAAGGCCTTTGGATACTATTTTTTAAATAGCATACATATATTTTAAAATGTCACATACCCCTTGGAGTGCCTTCATGTACCCCTAGGAGTCAATTTTTTTGTCATTTTAGTCTGACAGAGGAAAGCTTCAATTCCTTCACACCACAAAAAAAGCTGTTTTTCATACAAAATTATGAATATCACCATTTTTAAAATCCTCAGAGAAATTTCACACACAGATGTGCACGACTTTATAAATTTATTGTTTTCAGAGTTTTTAAAGATAATATTTTCCCATTAATGACAAACACCTTTTGACAGTTTTTCAATCAAACCTCCACATGAGCTTAAAATAAATCACTGGACTCTTCTATTGCTGGATGTGATTTCCTTGGAGCTCTAAATTGCTTGAATTAATGATGCTAAGATATCCTGTCCAGGACTCTGAGGACATTTATGTACACACTGATACAACAGTAATATCAGCATATAGTTAGTTCTCTCTGTAAGACTGGTTCTTTATGTTCTATTTTTTTCCTTTTTCTTTAAATTATTTTATTTCTTTAATTTTCCTCCATTTGCTTGTTGATATTTACCGTTGTTTATGTACATCTTTAAATGTGTAACTGTGAGAGAAAATTTGTGTATATTTGTGATTTAACCTTTATTCTGATAATAAAAACATTTGAGCACAAAGCAATATATTTTTTTAAATTTCTCATTTGTAAAAAGCACTTGCCTTCTTTTGTCTTTGTGTTGTAAAAGCTAACATTTATCTTCTTTTTCTCTTCACTAATTAATTCCATCATTTAGAGCAGTGGTTTTCAAACTTTTTCGCCCTAGGCACAGCTAAGGCTAAGCTAAAATCTCAAGGCACACCATATTTAAACCAATACAAATAGACTTTTTGAATGTTACAGTCAAAGTAAGGGGAGAAAGGGGAGAGTTTTCTGGGGCCCAGCCAACTGGGGGATCATAGAGATGGCAAAAGTGGGCAAAAGGTGGCAAAAAATGGGTTAAAGGGGATGAGAAAACATGGCAAAATTGGGCAAAAAGTGGCTAAACAAAGTCAGAAATGGGCAAAAATTGGTAAAAAGTGGCCAACCAATGGGTTGAAATTGGCTAAAACTTGTTGAAAATGTCAAAATAGTGGCAGAAATGGGTTATAATCCGTGTAAGAAGTTGGTAAAAATGGGATGAAAGTGGGGAAAAGGTGGTCAAAGGCAAAAGTGGCAAAAAGGTGGCAAAATAGATCACAAGTGGCAGAAAAGTGGCAAAAGGGGTTAAAGTTACTACGAGGTGGTAAAAAGGAATTAAAAATGATGGGAGAAAATGGCTGAAAATAGGGGTTGGGGGGGCCAAACAATTGCAAAATTGTACGAAAGTGGCAAAAAGGTAGCAAAAATGGGTTGAATGTGGCAAAAAGTTCCCAAAAAGCATGCAAAAATTGGTTAATTGTGGGAAAACGTATCTTAAAGGGTAGCAAAATTGGTTAAATGTGGGAAAAAGTTCCAAAAAAGGTAGCAAAATTGGTTAACTGTGGGAAAAAAGTTCCAAAAAAGGTAGCAAAATTGGTTAAATGTGGGAAAAAGTTCCAAAAAAGGTAGCAAAAATGGGTTGAATGTGGCAAGAAGTTTCAAAAAAAGGACACAAAAATGGGTCAAAAGTAGTAATAAGAAGGGGCAAAAAAAGCAGTCAAAAGAAGTGGTGAAAATGGGTAGAAAAATTGTTTAACTTGGTTAAAAATAGCACAAATTAATAAATTTTACACCAATTCAACCCAATAATGGCTTGCCATGCTTTTCAGCTCTTAATGAGGTAACTGTTAGCCAGGATGCTAGCACCAATGCTACTGATCCAACACGCATAGACTGATATCATCAATAAATCCCAACTGAGGAGGTCCCACTCTCTGGGATTTTTCAAGGGCCCAGCCAAATCTGTGGGCAGGCCTGGTTACAGTTCTTGCTATAAAGTTGTAGTAATAACATATGGTACAAATTACCATGGCACACGTAGACTTGGACACACTAGTGTGCCTTGGCACACCATCTGAGAACACCCCAGACCCCAGGTTGGTTCCTAACCTGGGGTCTGGGCACCAAAGATCTCAGGGGGGCGCAGGATCCTGTCTGCTCTGAGGTTGTCAAAATTATATGTACAAATATATTTAGTAAGAATCATGATTAGAAACACGATGTATAAAGGCCAACCTAAAATATTTTTAAAAATGAAGAGAACCTGTAATTTTTAGGCAAATAAGTTAACATTTTTCAGGGGAAATGAGGTTTTAAAGTTTTTTATTTTCCAGAAAAAAACCTCGGCATTTCAAAATTTAAAAAGTAAAGGAAATCTGCAAGACAATCTTGCGATTTCCGAGTTCACGAAGTCTTTAATTTTGACAATAGAAACTCATAAATGTCAAATTTTAAAATCCTTCAACACAATGGAAAGTAGTGTTTTGGCCAAAAATGTACAAGAAACCAAACTGAAAATATTGGTTTAATTTTTGACTTTATAATCACAAAACACAAAGTTTTGATTCACTTACATTTACAACTTTTAAAGTGACAAAATCTACTTTTTCTTGTAAATGAACAACTTTTTAAATTGAGAATTTAGAGTTTTTAATAAAAAATGACTAAATCCTCTATTGTTTTTTCAAGAGTTGCCCTGTAGTAATAATGGAAAGTTTATACATTCATTTTTGTCAAGAACAACAGTATGTGGGCCTATCATGTCCAGATTTTGTCGATAAAAACAACAAATGTTGTGTGGCAGCGTTCATCCAGGCTTTTAACAATTTCTACAATAACGCTGAAACTTTTTTTCCTGAATATTTCACGACTATAGGGACATAAAAGTAGCTTAAAAGTAAAGAGTGTTTTTATTTTTGCACTTTGAAATCTTGGTTTCCATGGTAACTGGAGACCCCACCAATCACTGACTACTGTGACACTCAAGGATTGTGGGTATTGTAGTATTTTTGTCTGAGATGGTGAATAAACTCTGTTTTTCTTAAAAAGGGGTTCATATTTTGTGACTGTTTAACTTCAACAGGGGCATATGTCGTGGTTTCACTCTCAGGTGGCTCGTGGTGAGTCTAATTTGGATATTTCTGATAAAATGGCTGATTATCAAATCCTCTATGGAGAAAAAGAGTGGGACTTCTACTTCCAGAACCACACTGTGGAGCCCTGTTGGAAACCACCTTGGAATCAACCAATCAGGAGCTTCGGAATGTTGGCGTGGAATAGAACCCCAATGACATCATCAATGGACATTCTAAAGCCTATAAAAGCTGAAGTAAGGTGAATCTATCCTCAGACTTCAGTCAGAGACCTAAAGTCTACCTGAGAGACGAACCAGAGCCAGGAACAAATCTCAAACCTGAACGCCATTTACGTTTCATCTGTGAACGTTGGAAGTAAGTACTTCAAGAAATCACTTAAACTTTCCCTAAGTAAAAAAAAAAAAGTCACTTTATGTATAAAATTGACTCTAAAACTTGGCACAAGTGTTTCATAAATCAGTTTACTTCAAGCTGACCTGGTGATTAAAAACTTTTTAAAATAAGACTAAAATGATAAAATATTCAAAATATATTTCTTTTTAAATATTAAATCATTCATAAAATCATTATTTACCAACCTTCAGATTTAATGTGCTGGAACTGTTAGTACAATAATCTCACCGACCAAATTATTAGGTACACCTGCTGAACTGTTAATATGTAATATATGTGATGCTTTAGCAAGAAATTCATAGATTTTCAGTAAACAGCTCAAAAAAGAATAAAACTGTCAGTAAACGTACTAAAATAATCTGTAAACACTGTTAAATGCATTAAAGTAGTAGCTAGTTCAACATTTACAATTTACATCCATGCTTAAACTGTATAAATGCCAGGATAAAAATTCTGAAAAAAGCTAAATATGTTAGTTTTTGTCTAAAATATGACTTGATAACCACGGTTGCCCATCCTTGGTGTTAAAAATGTGATCCTCCTCTCCATGAACGTGTACTAACTGAGTCTCTTCTCACTTTTCGTGACAGGAATTCTGTTATAATCACCATCTTTCTACAAGAGTTGAAAAATGGACCTAAATGCAGAATTTGATGGTATCATCGGGGAGATGGAGTGGTCAGAGGTGGTGTCAGAACTGAAGGAGGCCGTCCAAACCATAATTGACCTCCAGGCTGACGCTCCACCTCCAGAAGCTGGTCCTGAGACCAGCAGTCCTCCTCTTCTGGAAGGCAGTGAAGAGGAAACCCGACCGGACTCGCTGTCTTTTTGTTTCGATGATCTGGATATCTTGGACCTGTTCAGCACGTTGGACGGTCCTCAGAGGACAACAGCCCACATGAGGAGCTCTCCAGCTCCCCAGGCTGGTTCAGAGGTTGTGAATCTCAAAGAAGAGGACATCATGACACTCGTGGACGCCTGGGGTGAGAAGGAGGAGCAAAACAAGGTAAGTTAGTGAGTGAAGATCTTTGTGCATTAACATATTACTTCATAAACTTTAAGTCCAGAGAAAGACCTCATACTGGTCTGATCTCTATGACTCTCCAGTCACAACAGTCCAGTGACAGATAGCGCTAACACCTGGTGAACCAATGACACTGCAGCTTGTCTAACCTCATGTTCTGTTTCAGAATAATGAAGAACCAGTGAGGCCTGCTGGTCCCAGCACCTCAAACTCTGATGATGCTCAGCCCGGCACATCTCAAGGTGGAAATGAGGGTCGTTGTGCACGTGGCTGTTGCAATGCTGCTCCTAGCACATCGTACGTTGAGGATGCTGGTCCTACCTTGAAGCTCAATATTCTCCCACGCTCCCATGCTCCTCCTCCCAAGACCAACAAAAAGTAAGTGTTGGTAAAAATGATTTTCTCTCTCCTCTACACAGCAAAACCTGGAAACGTTGAACACTGAGGCGTCAACACTCAAATTTGACTCTGTATCAGTTTATTCCTCAGACAGGCTCATTACACAGACTTACTGTTTTTGTTTCTCCACAGAAAAAGACGACGGGAGGAAACTTCAGAGGACAACAGGCTGTACATAAAGAAGCCTGATAATTCCTTCATGATCTTCATGAAGGAGCGGAGGCCTGGTGTTCCTGATGAGGTCAAGAAACAAGGGATGGCAGCCAGTAATAAATACCTGGCAGGGATAGTAAGTCACTCTACATGTTCATGAAACTTAAAAACATGATAGAAGTTTGGTTAAAAAGCTTTTTAACATTTTTAACACCATCACTTTTCAGTGATACTTGAATATTTCTAGTCCTTAGAGAAGAATTTTGAAGTATTTGTTTATTAGTTAGGATGTCCATTAGCTGAACTCTAAGGACTGTTTTTATACTGTGAGTAAAGCCAACCTGTAAAACAGTGACAGTGTGTGTCTGTGAGAGCTTTCTGACCTGGTGTTGTCGTCTGTTCACAGTGGAACTCCATGCCAGGGGAGGAGAGACTGGTATATTACCGTCGGGCCGATGCTTTACTGGCGGCCCACAAACAGATGTACCCTGACTGGGACAACAGTGACAACTATGTAAGTACAAGCTGCCAACACTCTCCAACATGTTAACAACCTTCTACAAACACAAACATTAGACCTGGTCACACTACTCTGACTGACACAGTCAGAAGACTATAGCTTCATACTAACAGCCCTGCATGGACAGGACTGGATTGAAAATGTTTTCTTTACATGGATCAGGTTCAATCCTTTTTTTAAGTGTGTAAATTTGGCCGCTAGGGGGCTCTCAGTCAAAACAATAATAGACATTGATGTGCTCCCCCATCCTGCAGTTTAGTCCCAGTATTTAACTGTTGTGTTGTCTCCACACTGAAATCCTCAAAGTGTTTTAGTCTGTATGGTTTATGATATTAGGATCATATTGAAACTCTAGAGAGAGCCCAGTCATGACGTCTGATATTTTTGTTGTTTTTAGGGCAAGAAGAGGAAGAGAATAAGGAGGAGAGGCCACACTTCAACTGAAGGTATGTAGATATTTCTATCAATCACACTGTCCTTTATGTTAAATACACTAGATATTAGAAGTTGGACCACTCATTCAGGTTAGTGTTGGTTAATCTTATATCCAAATGTCAGCGTTCAGCTGGCTAACCATGCTCATACCTAGTTAAAACAGCCATGGCAATAACACTGGGTGGCACAGAGATAAATCAGTGTAGCAATCATGATGATTTAATTTCAGCTGGTTAAAACCAGCACAGGCTGTTTAAAACCAGGACATTTTAGCGTTTTATACTTATTTTGGGGAAGTGGGACACCAATCTAGAAAGGGGGAGGGGGTTCCAATGATCTGGGACGTATGGTCACTCCAGTTTATGAGGCAGTATTGCAGAAGACTGATTAGTAGTTTTGTCTGTTTATTCACAGATGCAGTGGAGCCTCCCATGATGCTGCCAGTCCCTCCTGTGATGCTGCCAGTCCCTCCAGTGATGCTGCCAGTCACTCCAGTGATGCCGCTGGCGCCTCCTGTGATGCCGGTAGTCCAGCAGCTGCCCCAGGCTAATGCCTTACCTGTTTACCTGGAAGTAACAGACAGTGTAACAGGTCAAAAAAGTTTCATCATGTTGCAGACGGTGAACACGGCCTTTGTGATGCCACCACAAGGCCAGGTCCCAGTATCTGCACCTGTGAACCTCCAGAGCCAGGGGCCAGCGGTGGACCAGAGCAGCTCCTCATCAGGAGATGAAACCGGCTCCTCCAGTTAAAGTCCTCGGTCCTCATTTATGGTTTTTTTTTTCTCTATTGTTTCATTTTATGTAAATATGTTTGTTTTCAGTGTTTATATTGATTTCTAATGAATGAAAATCATTGTAAATATTCTTTATTTGTCTGCATCCTGACTCTCCAGCCTACTGAAAGAGTTTGCTGATCATTTTCAGCGTTTCTTTCTTTATTGGACAGTAGTGCTATGAGGTGTCAGTGCAGTAAAAAGCAAAATAAATGAGAACATTTCCTTTTTTTAACTGATTGTGTTCAAAGTTTTTCTTTCACTGTCCCATGCCATTAGCCCAAACAACAACTTATATGAGTTTTACTCCTATCTAATGTGATCTTCTTAATAAAGACGTAAAAAGAGAAGAACTACTCTCTTTATTTGAATGTCTAAGCATGTTTTTAGTTGTAGTGGACTTCAAGAAAAAAGCATCCATAAAGACACCAGATATAACACTTCAGTAACAGCCTACTTTACCAGATTTGACAGTGCTTGATGCAAAAACATGAAAAAAAAAGGATAACTACTGAGAAGTAGTACCCACTTACTGAATACATATCCAACACAGCAATATTAAAACTAATACTGGGTTTATGAGCTTTGAATGTGTTTCTATTGAAGGATGTTTGGCCTCGTAATTCTTGTAAAATCTCATCTTGGAGACTTAGCTGCAAGGAAGATAGACGCCCCACAGAGCCTCCAGCTCTAATCTGGGTAAGCTGTAGACCCACAACCAAGCACTTCCAGGTCAGGTTTATGAAGCAAATGCAAAAAGCACAGGGGAAGAAGGACAGGCAAATAAATGGAAAAGCAATAACAGGAAAAGTACTGAAAAAATACAGGCTCCAATGCTTGTCTCAAAAATGGGATTTCAGAGAACAGGAAGGTTAACTACACCTACCAACGGAGGCAGAACAACAGGATTTCAGATAGTTTGACAAGAAGACCGAGAGTTTTCTACTCAAAAGATGATGTGAATCACATTACAACTAAAAAAAGGCAGACCATCACAACAGTTCCTCTTGAATACCATGACATACACTATATTGCCAAAAGTAATCACTCACCTATCCAAATAATTGAAATCAGGTGTTCCAATCACTTCCATGTCCACAGGTGTATAAAATCAAGCACCTAGGCATGCAGACTGTTTCTACAAACATTTGTGAAAGAAAGGGTCACTCTCAGGAGCTCAGTGAATTCCAGTGTGGTACTGTGATAGGATGCCACCTGTGCAACAAGTCCAGTGGTGAAATTTCCTCGCTCCTAAATATTCCACAGTCAACTGTCAGTGGTATTATAACAAAGTGGAAGCGTTTGGGAATTACAGCAACTTAACCATGAAGTGGTAGGCGACGTTAAATGACAGAGCTGGGTCAGCGGATGCTGAGGCGCATAGAGCGCAGAGGTCGCCAACTTTCTGCAGAGTCAATGGCTACAGACCTCCAAACTTCATGTGGCCTTCAGATTAGCTCTAGAACAGTGGTTACACTCCAGACACAATTTTTTCATGCAAATTATTCACACAAAATATTTACATTTCCAACCTGTAGCGAGTCAATGCAAGCTTCCACACCAGCAACATAATGTAACAGCGCAACACTGCTGCAGATATTTTTCAAAGTTTCGCTCCGACGAGCACACATGGTGGTGGTGCCTATTTTTTTCAGGCAGACGGGGGAAAAAAAACGTCCTCCTCTCTAACACCACCTGATATTTGTCCTCTTCTCATACGTCAGTTGTCAGTTCTTGTGTTTTTGCTTCACGTAGCCTGGTAGAAAGGGAGAGAGGCAGCAGGCAGCACGACATGTCCATATGAGTGCAAATGTTTATCGGAGGACAGAGAAAGCACACCGCAGACATTCACAGCACGAATGTGATTTTAGAATGCACGTAATAAACTTGCAAAATCATGTGGCTCCGGACATCCATAGAAAGGCGCTACTTTTCTGAAATAGCCAGAATATATTTTAAAATTTCATGTACCCCCACCGAGTGCCTTCACGTACCCCCATTTGAGAACCACTGTTCTAGTGGATGGCAGTAGATTGTCCCCAGCTATCCAGCTGAACTGGCTGTACAGCACTGTTACCACCTCCCCGCAAAACAAAGCTCACCCACGAAAGTTTTAAAAGCCAACCCATGGTCACCCCTGGTCTTGTTCCAAAATACAACGACACTGGTCGGGTATAGTAGAGCAGCTGAGTATAATATTTGGCGTGGAGGTTGAGCCAGACCCTGTTTGCCTTATTCTTGGACTTCCTGATAGGAAGCTTGTCAATAGACATCACAAACGTCTGTTTAACCTTTCAACATATGCTGCAAGGAAAAACATTCTGTTATCCGGATTACGGAAAAGCCTCCAACGAAGAAAAACTGGCACAAAATTATCATGCAGTGTATGCCCATGGAGTTTCTTACATGTATGCTCCACTCAACAATTCATACCTTCTGCAAGGTTTGGGATCTGTATCTACAGTAAACTGATCCCAACCTAGCCAACACATTAACTGTGGGATTCCTTAACAGAAGTGACACTGTCAACCAGGACACATAGGAGCAATGACTGCACCTTACCCTGAATATAGCTGTAATGGGACTGTCTTGTCTGCAAATATGAATGAGGGGTGCCTAACCGATTAACTTAGGTTTTCATCTTGGTCCACCTGTAATATATGTCACATCTCCAGGTTGACCTAGTTAAGTTACTTTTTCCCTCATGTTTCTAGTCTGTCATTTCCTGTTTTATTTTGGATACTTACCTTGTGTCTCTTTTCCAGATCACTCCTTCCTGCCCATCCCTACCTGTTTCCCTGTGTCCTGATCATCCTCATGTGTCTCACCTGTGTTGATTGTCGAGTGACTGCACCTGGTGATCCCCGGCTGAGTGTTCCCCTCCTCGTGTATTTAGCTCATTCACTCCCTGTCTGCTGTGCGAGATCGTCTTGTTTCCTTTGTGTCCAATTCCTTCGAGCCTTACTTCTGATTGACCTTCGTGATTTATTTGACCCAGTTTCCCGTCCTAGTTTCCGAGTTAGCCTGCCGTTTTTTGTACCTCTGCCTGCTTGTTTTGACCTCCCGTGTATCGAACCTTTTTCCTGATTAAACGGACTTGAAAGTGCTTGATTCCTGTGTCTGCTTTTGGGTCCTTTGGTCCGCATATCGTTACAGTACGATCTCGCCAACAATGGATCCAGCAGACTCTGACCCGCTCGACAGGCGCCAAAGCGCAGGGTCAGCGCCTTGCTCAACAGGATGAGCAAATTAAAGCGCTTGGACAGTTAGTGCAGCAGTTGGCCGGACGACAAGAGACTACCACGGCTGAGTTGGGAGCACAGCTCAGCACCATCACGCAGATGATCCAGATCAACCTGTCGAAAAATGATAACGCTCCTCCTCTGCCTCCTGAGCCGGCTACCCAGCCTTCTCTGCCTGCAGCTTCTCCCTCACTCGTTCCCCAGCTTTCCAGACCAGAGAAATTCTCCGGGGATTCTGGCGACTGCAAGACGTTCTTGACACAGTGTGAGCTTCACTTCGAACTCAACGCAGCTGCCTTCCCCTCGGACCGGGTCAAGATCGCCTTCATCGTCTCTCACCTGATGGACAGAGCCAGCCGTTGGGCCACTGCGGAGTGGGGCAGGAGATCGGACATCTGTAACTCCTTGGCGGCGTTCACTAAAGCCTTTACTCAGGTATTTCAAAACATTCAGCCAGCCAGAGAAGCAGCCAGGGCCTTAACTAGAATTAAGCAGGGGCATAGAAATGTGTCTGACTACGCCATTGAATTTAGAACATTATCTGCTGAAAGTGATTGGAATTCCACTGCCCTGCTTGATGCCTTTTTTGAAGGCTTATCTGAGAAATTAAAGGACCATCTAGTGACTTTTGATCTTCCTCAAGATTTAGATTCTTTGATTGCTCTGGCCATTAAAATTGATAAGAGACTCTGAGAAAGAGAGAAGGATAGAGGCAGGCAGCGGGAACGTTTTTATCCTGCTTACACTAGGAGGTCCAGCCCAGCTGATCTTCCCCAGGCCGGGAGAAGACCTGCCTCACTCCCGCTGGTCACCGATGCCCAACCTGAGGAACCCATGCAGCTAGGCCGCACCAGGCTCACTCCAGATGAGCGTCTCCGTCGAATGAAGGAGGGCCGCTGCATCTATTGTGGACAACTGGGTCATCTTTTGGTTGACTGCCCTATCAGACGGAGATCCCCTAGACTACAGACTGTGGTGAGTCGCAACCTCATATTTAACAATCCTGCCCAATTACTCCCTGAAGTCTCCATTGAAGCCAAAGACATTAAGACTGTGAAAGCATTCATTGATTCAGGATCTGATGCTAATCTGATGAACTCTCTCCTGGTTAGGAGACTCGGCCTTACGACTTTCAACCTGAATCATCCCCTGGAGGTCTGCGCGGTTAATGGCAGTTCAATGGGCAGAATTACTCACCGCACCCAGTCTGTGACCATTCGTTTTCCTGACTCACACAGTGAACAAATCAGTTTTCATGTTTTTGACTCCTCAATCATGAGATAATCTTAGGAGACCCTGGCTCGAGATTCACAACCCTAAGATTGATTGGGCTTCAGGACAAATAACTGACTGGGGAATAAATTGCAGTCTGACTTGTTTTCATAGTAAACCCCAGAAAGTTCCGGTAACAGTACCTCACCCTGACTCTGATTACCCTGACTTATCCCAAGTTCCTGACTTTTACCATGACCTGAAGGAAGTTTTCAACAAAGCTAAAGCTAAATCCCTACCTCCACACAGACTTTATGACTGTGCCATTGATCTCTTACCTGAACGCTTTCCTCCCAAGGGAGACTTTACTCTCTCCCGAAAGACAGGCAATGGAGCAGTATGTGGAGGAGTCTCTGGCGGCAGGGATAATTCGGCCGTCCTCTTCACCTGCAGGAGCTGGTTTCTTCTTTGTGGACAAGAAGGACAAATCGCTCGCCATGCATTGACTACAGGGGCCTTAACAACATCACCGTGAAAAACAGGTACCCTCCCTTTGATCTCATCTGCTTTTGAACAATTAAGTGAAGCTAAAATATTCACTAAGCTGGATCTGCGAAATGCTTATCACCTAGTCAGAATAAGGAGGGGGATGAATGGAAGACAGCATTTAACACTCCCACGGGTCACTACGAATATTTAGTTATGCCCTTTGGCCTTACTAACGCTCCTGCAGTTTTTCAAGCCCTGGTCAATGACGTTCTGCGGGATATGTTAAATGACTTTGTATTCGTTTACTTGGATGATATCCTAATTTTTTCCTCGGATGAGCAAACCCACATCAGCCATGTCAGAAAGGTCCTGGAGCGCCTCTTTCAGAACCAGCTTTTCGTCAAAGCCGAGAAATGTGAGTTTCACAGACCTTCCGTTACCTTCTTAGGATACATCATTGCAGAAGGTCAGATCCAGATGGACCCTGAAAAGGTTAGTGCTGTCAAAGATTGGCCAGTACCTTCTTCCCGCAAAGAACTTCAAAGATTTCTGGGGTTTGCCAACTTTTATAGAAAATTCATTCGAACTTTAGCATTATTGCCTCACCCTGCATGAGCTTACCTCCTCTAAGAGGCAATTTTTGTGGAACTCTGCTGCTGATGCAGCTTTTGTCAGACTTAAGAACTGTTTTTCTTCTGCTCCTGTCCTCATTCTGCCTGACACTAACAATCAGTTTGTTGTTGAGGTAGACGCATCTGATGTAGGCATTGGAGCTGTATTGTCTCAACGTTCTTCCAAGGATGATCGCTCTCCACCCCTGTGCCTTCCTGTCACGCAAGCTTTCTGCAGCTGAACGCAACTACGATGTAGGCAACCGGGAGCTGCTGGCAGTCAAAGTGGCACTGGAGGAGTGGAGGCATTGGCTGGAGGGAACTTCTCAACTCTTCTTGGTGTGGACTGACCACAAAAATTTAGAATATCTTCAAACAGCCAAGAGACTGAATGCCAGGCAAGCCAGGTGGGCATTATTCTTTAATCGTTTTAATTTTACCCTATCCTATCGACCTGGTAATAAGAATGTTAAGCCTGATGCTCTCTCTAGAATCCATTCTAATGAGGAGCAAAAAGCAGAACCTGAACTGATCCTCCCACGTTCCTGTGTTGTTGCTAATGTTACTTGGGAGATAGAGAGAAAAGTCCAGGAGGGCATCCCTCATGTTAACCCCCCTGTGAACTGTCCACCTGGTAGCCTGTTTGTTGTTCCTGAGCTCCGCTCCCAGGTTATCCAATGGGCACACTCCTCTCGGTTTTCCTGCCACCCGGTGTTAGCCGAACTCTGGGGGTCCTTAAAGAACGTTTCTGGTGGCCCTCTATGGACAAGGAGGTTTCGGAATTCATCTCAGCCTGCCCCACCTGTGCCTCCAGTAAGGTCTCCCATCAGCATCCGGCAGGTCTGCTCCATCCTCTTCCGGTACCCAAGAGGCCCTGGTCCGACATATCCCTGGACTGTGTCACGGACTCCCCATCAGAAGGTAACACCACTGTTCTAACAGTGGTGGACATAATTTCTAAAATGGCTCATTTTATCCCTTTAACCAATTTGCCCTCTGCCAAGGAAACAGCCGAGGCTATGCTGCACCATGTATACATGGTCTCCCTAGAGATGTGGTGTCGGACCGGGGCCCCCAGTTCACCTCCAGGTTCTGGAAGGAATTCTGTTCGCTGATTGGAGCCACTGTGAGCCTCTCCTCTGGATTTCACCCTCAATCGAATGGACAAACTGAGCGGATGAATCAAGAAATGGAGACGGGCCTGCGCATTCTGGCTTCCCAGAACCCTTCCTCATGGTCCAACCAGCTCGTGTGGGTAGAATATGCACATAACTCACTTATTAACTCATCAATTGGCATGTCCCCCTTTCAGTGTGTGTACGGCTTTCAACCTCCTCTTTTTCCTGCCCTAGATAAGGAGGTATCTGTCCCCTCTGCCTGGACCCTGGTGCGACGTTGTCGCCGGACCTGGGAGCGAGCCAGACAAGCCCTCCTCCGAGCTTCAGCCAGACACAAGACGGCGGCTGATCGCAAAAGGTCTGAGGCCCCCAAGTATCACTGTGGACACAAAGTTTGGCTATCCACTAAAAACCTGCCTCTGCGTCCTGGATTCTAAGAAGCTCGCTCCCAGGTTCGTTGGTCCGTTTCCTATTTCCAAAGTTATTAATCCTGTAACTGTCCAACTAAAACTACCCAGAACCATGAGAGTCCATCCTGCATTCCACGTCAGTCAACTTAAACCCGCCAAATCCAGCCCTCTGGTCCCCACCTCCAAGCCCCCTCCTCCCCCCCGTTTCGTTGATGGAGAAAGAGTCTACACGGTCTAAAAGTTGCTAGCCGCCAGAAGAAGAGGCCGTGGCTATCAGTATCTGGTGGATTGGGAGGGTTATGGCCCTGAAGAGCGCTCCTGGGTCCCCGCTAGAGACATCATGGACCCAGAGCTCATCAAAAACTTCCACAATGAACATCCTGATGTTCCTGGGCCGTCTGGAGCCAGCCGTGGAGGGGGGGGTACTGTCACATCTCCAGGTTGACCTAGTTAAGTTACTTTTTCCCTCATGTTTCTAGTCTGTCATTTCCTGTTTTATTTTGGATACTTACCTTGTGTCTCTTTTCCAGATCACTCCTTCCTGCCCATCCCTACCTGTTTCCCTGTGTCCTGATCATCCTCATGTGTCTCACCTGTGTTGATTGTCGAGTGACTGCACCTGGTGATCCCCGGCTGAGTGTTCCCCTCCTCGTGTATTTAGCTCATTCACTCCCTGTCTGCTGTGCGAGATCGTCTTGTTTCCTTTGTGTCCAATTCCTTCGAGCCTTACTTCTGATTGACCTTCGTGATTTATTTGACCCAGTTTCCCGTCCTAGTTTCCGAGTTAGCCTGCCGTTTTTTGTACCTCTGCCTGCTTGTTTTGACCTCCCGTGTATCGAACCTTTTTCCTGATTAAACGGACTTGAAAGTGCTTGATTCCTGTGTCTGCTTTTGGGTCCTTTGGTCCGGCATATCGTTACAATATATGTAAGATGTACAACCTGTTTTGTGTACCTTTTATTTCCTAGTAGTGTGTCCTTTTGTAAAATGTCTGAGCTGCCCTGTTCATGTTCTTGTTTGTTTATATGTTTGTTTTAATTTGAAAAACCCCTAATAAAAATATGATTGGAAAAAAAAAAAAAGAAAAGCCAACCCATGAAAGCCAAGGAAAGTCAACCCATGAAGTGGCGAACACCACAAGTCAACACACCTGTTCAACTGTTAACATGTAAAATGTATGTGTTGCTTTAGCAAGACATTTATACAACATAATAGTTAATAAATGGCTCTAAAAAGGATAAAACTGTCGGTAAACTTGCTAAAATAACCTGTAAACACTGTTAAATGCATTAAAGTAGTATCTAGAATTAATTCTACATTTACATTCATATTTAAACTGTATAAATGTCAGGATAAAAATTCTAGATAAAACTAAATGTTTCCGTTTTTTTCTAAAATATAACTTGATACCCACAGTTGCCCATCTTTGGTGTTAAAAATGTGATCCTCCCCTCCATGAACGTGTACTAACTGTAGTCTTTTCTCAATGTTTTTGACATGAATTCTGTTATAATCGCCATCTTTCTTCAAGAGCTGAAAAATGGATCTAAATGCAGAATAATAATACTTTGGTCAGTGAGATTGATATGCATAAAAACACGGGTCAGCTTTATAACAGATTGAAATGTTCAACAGCGTAACAGTGGTAATAACTGGCATTAAAACAAGCCACAGTTTGGTAAATAGAGACTGAAACTTGATTTTTATACAATTTAGAATTGAATAAATCATTTGAAGTTCAGAGTCTGGTGAATGACTATTTAGTGTTTGGTTGTTTTCCTTGTGAAATCACAATTTAAGGTAGTAAACTTTATTGTTTATAGTTTTTTACTGCTCATATAACCTCAAATTAACTTTATCTCAGTGTTACAACAGCTGTACTTTGAGTGTTTTTCAGATTAAAATCATTCACTTTAACTTGAGTTTATTTTGAATATTTTATCATTGAAGTATTATATTTTAAAAAGGTTTTTAATCACCAGGTCAGCTTGAGGTAAACTGATTCATAAAACACTCGTGCCAAGCTTTAGAGTAAATTCATACACATAAAGTGACTTTTGACTGTGTGTGTCAGAGAGGGAAAGGTTGAATGATTTCTTGAAGTACTTACTTTCAATGTTCACAGATGAAACGTAAATTGTGTTCAGGTATGAAGGGCCGTGCAAGACATAAATACCTCTGCCAAGGAGGTTATGTGATCGGCAGGGTTTGTTTGTTTATTAGCAACATAACTCAAAAAGTTATGAACGGATTTTGATGAAATTTTCAGGAAATGGCATAAGGAAGAACTGATTAGATTTTAGGAGTGATGTGGATTAGGGCTGAACGATGTGTGAAAAAAAATCGAATTGCTTTTTTTTTCTCCAGTATTGCGATTCCTATTTGATATGTGATTATTTCTAGATTAAACAAGAGGTAAACAACTTTTTAAGAAATAGTTATTGTACTGAATATGACTCGTATTGCAAATCAGATATGAATTCTTGTATTGAAGGAAGTGGTAATTTCTATATCATTTTCATATTCAATAAGAATAATGTAAAGAAAAATAAAAGGAAGAAAATAGTATTTTTTTAAACTATTCTAAAAAATGTAACTTGAATGATTGCATGATATGTAATGCATAATGCCTCTACTGCAAAAAAGTTGTAAACAGGTATTTTGGCACCAATTTCAGGTTTATGAAATATTGCACCATCTGCGATATGAAAATTGCAGCACACCATATTACGATTTAATCTAATTTACGATTAGTTGCCCAGCTCTAATCCGGATCATCATCTGGATCCAGGAACTTTTTAAAGGATTCTTTACTATTAGGAGATGGGGCTCATGGCGGAGGTCTGTGCTCTCCGAGTGCTTTTCTAGTTCATACTGGACCTTTCACATACAGTTGAAACCAGAAGTTTACATACATTTCATTAGTATTTGGTAGGATTGCCTTTAAACTGTATGACTTGGGTCAAATGTTTTGGATATGCTTCCACAAACTTCTCACAATAGTTTGCAGGAATTTTGGCCCATTCCTCCTGGCAGAACTGGTGTAACTGAGCCAAGTTTGTCGGCCGCCTTGCTCGCACATGCCTTTTCAGCTCTGCCCATAAATTTTCAATGGGATTGAAATCAGGGCTTTGTGATGGCCACTTCAAAACATTGACTTTGTTATCCTTAGGCCACTTTGTAACCAGTTTGGAGGTATGCTTAGGGTCATTGTCCATTTGGAAATTTTATTTGTGCCTAAGCTTTAACTTCCTGGCAGATGTCTTGAGATGTTGCTTCAGTATTTTCACATAATGTTATTTTGTCATGATGCCATTTATTTTATGAAGTTCACCAGTCCCTCCTGCAGCAAAACAACCCCACAACATGATGCTGCCACCCCCATGTTTCACAGTTGGGATGGTGTTCTCAGGCTTACAAGCTTCCCCCTTTTTTCTCCAAATGTAACAATGGCCATTATGGCCAAAAAGTTCAATTTTAGTTTCGTCAGACCACAGAACATGTCTCCAAAAATTAAGGTCTTTGTCCCTGTGTGCATTTGCAAACTGTAATCTGGCTTTTTTATGTTTCTTTTGGAGTAATGGCTTCTTCCTGGGAGAGTGGCCTTTCAGCCCATGTGGGTACAGGACTCGTTTGACTGTTGATAATGACACACTCTCACCAGCTTCAGCCAGCATCTTCACAAGGTCTTTTGCTTTTGTTCTTGGGTTGAGATGCAACTTTCAGACCAAAGCACGTTCATCTCTGGGACACAGAACCCGTCTCCTTCCTGAGCGGTATGATGGCTGGACATTCCCATGGTGTTTATACTTGCATATAATTGTTTGAACAGATGAACGTGGCACCTTCAGGCATCTGGAAATTGCACCCAAGGATGAACCAGACTTGTGCAAGTCCACAATTCTCTTCCTGATATCTTGGCTGATTTCTTTTGATTTTCCCATGATATTATACAAAGAAGCAGTGTGTTTCAGGTGTGCCTTAAAATACATCCACAGGTGTGCCTCTGATTAACTCAAATGTTGTCAATAAACCTATCAGAGGCTTCCAAAGACATGACATCATCGTCTGGGCTTTCCCAGATTGTTGAAAGGCATAGTAATCTTAGTGTATGTAAACTTCTGACTCTCAAGAAAATAATAAAAAATTGTCTAAAAAATTATCTCTCTCATTATTCTGGCATTTAGCAAATAGAAATAATTTTGGTAATCCTAATTGACCAAAAACAGGAAAAGTTTAATCTGATTTAATGTTAGACAGTGAGAAAAAAAAGTTTATGTGCCTTTTTATATAGTGTATGTAAACTTCTGGTTTCAACTGTACATACCTGCTTCTGTCATACACATATTCTTCCCTCACATACAAACATATATACTTCTCATATATACACACACACACATATACATACATATATATATATAGAGAGAGAGAGATACTCCTCTCACACACATATATTCTCCTTGCACATACATACATTCTTCTCTCATATACATACATTTGAGAGAAGAATATATGTATGTGAGAGAAGCATATATATCTGTATGAGAGAAGTATATATGTGTGTGCAAGGAGCTGGGCCTCGATTTAAGGACTGAAGTGACATCACCACAGCGGCAGGGGGAATCTCGCCACATTCAGATTACAACCAGCCACGCCACTTTGTTTGTTAGAGCTCTTGTGGTAAATTATGTATATTGGGTAACGTAAGGGCAAACATTTGGTGTTTTTGGTATAGTTAGTGTTGTAGTTAGAAATAATTAAAAACAGTGAAAATAAACATACACACAATGAAACACAATGGAAACAACACAACAAAAACATACAGGAGGATGCTAGGACGCTGATGAACTGGAGGAGACGGTGGCGTTCCCTGACGACGACCCGGTGGCCTCTGGCCTTGTGGTGGCATCACAAATACTGTGTTAATGTTAATATTTTCTAAAACTTAAGCTCAATTCACTTAATATTTTTTAGTAAGAATAACTCGTTTGGCAACTTAAACATAAAAACAAACCTTAAACCTGTTTGCTATTGAAATGTGCTCATCTTTTTGCTTATATGTAATTAAATTTATTAATACATTTTAATCAAATTTGTACAACTTATGGTCTACTCAATGATATTGTCACTTTGTCGCCTTAATTTTATTGAGTACTAGTCAGACTTTTTCCAGTCCACCTGTTGCAGTGTTCTTGTTCAGTGTGTAACAACTCTTGACGTAACACCAAGCTTAACCGCTGCAATGAAGATGGAGTTGTAGTAAGGTTTCTGTCATTTCTGAAATTTGTCCACATTAACATGTGGTAAATACTACAAAACAAACAAACAAAAAAAAAAAAAGATGCAAAAACATTCATTCTCTACTATGGTACAAAAGAACTGCATCTCACATGCATATGAAATAAAACTGCAAATTATACAAACATCCTTCAATAATGTCCTATGAAATATAATGTCCAACATCTCTACTTCAATACAAAATACACCCAGCATTGCCTGTCCTGTGCTTCTAGTGGATGGGAGTGGATTGTCCCCAGCTATCTGGCTGAACTGCACTGTTACCAACTCCCCACAAATCAAAGCCCAATCAGGAAAGTTTTAAAAGCCAACCCACGAAAACCAAGAAAGTCCACCCCTGAAGTGGCGAACGCCACCAGGCAACGCACCTGTTGTGTGTAACATTTGTGTTGCTTTATCAAGAAGTTAATACAAAATAATAGAAGAAGGGCTCTAAAAAGGATAGAACTTTCAGTAAACATGCTAAAATAACCTAAACACTGATAAATGCGTTAAAGTAGTAGCTAGAAATAATTCTACATTTACAGTTACATTCATATTTAAACTTTAAAAATGTCAGGATAAAAATTCTGAATAAAGGTAAATATTTTAGTTTTTTCTAAAATATAACTTGATACCCACAGCTGGTCCTGAGATCAGCATACTGGTCTGAAAAACCTGTCCTCGAGTGCTGAATAGAAACCAGGACATAGTGGCATTAGGGCTTGGCAATATATAGAGTTATTAAATATATTAATTTTTTTTTAAAGACATAAAGGGTAAAACAGCATTGTTTAATCCATTGTTGACATAAAAATTAGATACCAGTGCCAATGCTCAGTAAAACACAAATATCACCACAAGATAATATGTTTGAAATGTTTAGAGTGAATGGAAAGTTATCATTTGAAGATTACTATTAGTTTATAACATTTCATTGAGTTATGAATATTTTAATTGTGCATAGACCTCACAGTGTCATAGACTTCCATTCATTTTGAGCTGCAGTATCCCCTCAACTCTCCACGTTTTACCATTTTGAACAGGAATGAGGAATTTCAAACGGAATTCACCTTTTTATACCCACATTTGAGCCGGCTCACTGGGCTTCTCTGAGAAGTCAGAAATGAATCAAGCATAACATTCAAGCACTAAAACTCATTTTTCTGTTCAGGAATGCAAGTAAATAACTATAATTTGACATTAATCAAGAAATATTAATGTGCTTTACTATTTTTTCAGTTTTTTTTTGTAAATCATTACATTTGAAAATTCATGGATAACAATAATAATTATATTTTAGCATGAAAACTATCATTTGGGTTAAAGAGCTTCTACATATTGGTGTATTAACCATTGCAGAAACATAGAAAATTATTTTGGTAATTACCAATGCTGTTAATTTAGGGCAGCTGTGGCATAAACCTTACTTTGGGTGGTGGTCCAATGAATTTGTTAAGCACTGTATATTTTGAAAAATAATTAAAATATTTTAATTTATTCAAACAAATATAGCATAAATGGAGCAAAATACCAGCTCAAATATCAGTCATATGTCATGACATCACTAAATTTGGCAGTTCAAATGAAGCCAAGTGATACCGAATGAGGAGCAGTTTAGGTGCTAAACAGCTCTTCTTGCTAAAGACCAAAATACCTGGATAACTAAAAAGAGCCAGAATTCCCAACACTGCTGGTTATATACAGTACCTTAGCAAAAAACTGCATTACTGATAGAGTGCTGTGATAAAGTCTTCACCCCCTTAGGATTTTTTTTTTTCCTTAATAGATAAAACCATCACTAAGAAACTGCATTTTGTATTTACTTGGGTTGTATTTGTGAGATTTTAAAACTGGTTTGATGATCTGAAACATTTAAGTGTGATAAATATGCAAAAAAAAAAAAAAAAATCAGGAATCAGAAAGGCGGCAAATACTTTTTCACGGCACTGTAAGTTGCTGCCATAAAGTCTCAAACGTCACCGCCACCTCTGCTCCCAAGAACAAGCACAGGGCATCTACTAAATATTCTCAAATGTGCTGTTAAAGGTTACCTTGGAGAGCTAATGCTGTGCATGCAGAATGCAAAAATATAATGGGTTCACAGCTATAAAACCAGAAAAGAAAACCCTCGTACTTGGCTCTTAATTCTGCAGTTAAGCAAAAACAAAAATAAAATCACACTGAATGAATGGACATGTTTCTGACTTTACAAAACAATAGTTTAATTTACATTCAGAATGTAATCTTAATGAGAATATAAATAATAACTCTTGAGATACAGCTATTTTAAGACATGAAACATTGAAAAATATTCAAACAAGTGTATAAATTATTAAATTCAAATAAATTGACATTTGTTATATAATAAAGAAAGAGTTTAAAACATCAATCTCAGTTCTTAAAAGCTGGTCTGCTTAGTGTCCTTTTCCTTTTCATCATCCATTTGTTTGGTTTCGTAGCTGAGGGAAAAGTCGACAGAGAAGTAGAATTAGTTAGAAAATAGAAACTCTAGTACTGTGAAAGTTCAAACAATATGGCGTCCTGGGGGGAGGATGACAAGGAACAAATATATTTTGACGTAAAGTTTCTTACCCGTTTTCTTTTCTGCTCCTTTTACACCAGGCTTGCAGAACAGTCACTATGAACACCAACACCAGAAAGCCGGTCACTGCTGAGAGGCCGATAAACACCTGGTGCCGGGTATCTACAACTGAGTGCAGAAAAACAAGAAAATCTCAGCAAAGAAAGCTGCAAATAGCAAAGTGGAGAGACTCACAGGTCAGGAGGACCAAGGTTGATGCTCGTAAAAGAAATGACACTAACAAAGCTGTTTTTTTCTGTTTTTAAATGTCAGTAAATCTACAAAACAAAGTCATGCAGATCAGTAGTGGTTGTCGTAATGAAGTTTTGGTTATTGTTCCTGCACGCACTCTTACTTTGTGTCATTTAAGAATAAAATAGCAACAACGTATATGATGATATCTCGCTGGAGGACATGGTGCAGTTTTACCTGCAAGATCATTTCATATTTTAATTATGATTATCGGCTCCCCCGAATGAGGTCTGCAGATTTCCTCCAGTATAAAAATGTAAATTTAACCTTGAAGATTTAAAAAAACAAAACAAAACAAAACAAAAAACAAATAAAAAAAAAAACCCTTGTTGAGTCATAAAAATCTGAAAAAGTAGAGAGTGGAAATAGTCACGGATGAGGGAAGGGAATTAATTTGTGTTTTTCATTTCATGTTTTCATTTTGCATCCCAAGATTATGACCTAAATTTAGGATTTTGAAATTTTTTTTCATATTTTGACATTTTCAATTCATAATTTTGACCTTTTCTCTCATATTATGACCTTTTAGGTTCACAATTTTTCATCTTAAATCATATTGTGACCTTTTAAACTCCTAACTTTGACTTCTAATCCCATATTTTAACTTTTTAAACTCTTGACCGAGAAATTTATCTCATATTTTGACATTTAGAGTCACAATTTAGAATTTTATCTTCTATTTTGACCCTTTAAAGTCTTGGTTTTGCATTTTCTGTCTCTATCATATATTTGCCTTTTAAAAACTTATTTTGACTTTTAATTTTGTATTTTGACCTTTAGGACTTATAAGGCTGACTTTTTAACTCAGATTTTGAGCCTTTAACTCATTTATTTATTTATTTAGCATGTATTTGACATGGACACACAGTAACATTGATGCTGTGATATTTAATCGTTTTGACTTTTTTTTTTTTTTTTTTTTTTTTTGAAATCTTAGAATATTTAATCATCACTGCTTAATTTTCCCTTTAATTCATTACCTGTAAAAACACGGCTGACAGTTTTTAGTTAAATCTCGACCCTGTTAGGCCCTCAGGTTAAACCTAAATTCAGATTTCGGCCCCTGCTGTGATTGAGTTTGACACCCCTGCACTAGAAGAAGTGATGACTCAGGATCACGTCAAAAGTCCATCATATGGTCATCATCTGCTCCTTATCTTTACATGAGTCAATATGTATGGGATTTTATGACCTTGTAAAGCACATGGATTGGCCAGATTCCATGTCTGTCACCAGGAAGAACAAACACACTGAATGCGAAGTTTGCAGTAGATACGGGTGGGGTTTAGTTGCCTGAAGGAAGGACTTCTGCTGATGGAGCTGTTAATGCATATATATATATATATAGAGAGAGAGAGAGAGAGAGAGAGAGAAAGAGAGAGAGAAAAGTGACTGGGTTTTACCCAAGTCACTTTGAATGGAGAGTTTCCCTGATGAATGTGAAATATATCCCATGCAAAGGATATATGAAGCAGCCTGTCTGGTGCAGGGGTGTCAAACTATCACAGCAGGGGCCGGATTCTGGATTCAGAACTAACCTGAGGGCCTAACAGGGTCACCTTTTAAACCATAAACCGTCAACCTTGCTTCACACAATCTGAGAAAAGTAAATTTATTAGTTCAAAAAGGTCAAAACATGACATTGAAAAATAATGTTTTTTTCAATGGCTAATACATTAGAAAAAGTCAAAAATCACGAATTTAAAAGGTCAAAATATAAAATAAAATTTGTAATCATGAAATTAAAAGTCAAAATATGATTCAAATTTTTAAATTGTGAGTCTTAAAGGTCAAACTATGGGATTATTAAGTCTAAGTTTGGAGTTGAAAATATAAGGTAATATACAAAATAATTGTTTAAAAAGGTTAAAATATCATCTAAAAATTAGAATTTTGAATCTTAAAGCTCAAAATATTGTATGAGAAGTCAAAATTACGAGTTGAAATGCTCAAAATATGAAATTAAAAGTCAGAATCCTAAGTTTGAGTCCTGATTGTGAGATGCTAAATGAAAATGTGAAATTAAAACACAAATTAATTTCTTTTCCCACATTCCTGACTACTTACCTAAATATTTTTACTCCTTTTTCAGATTTTATGACTTAACACAGAAATCTTAAATCATCAAGGATAAGTTCACATTTTTATACTTCAGGAAATCTGCAGACCTCATACTGATGGGTCAGTTATAACAGAAATATAAGATCATCTTGCGGGCCGGATTTGGCCCCAGGGCCTTGAGTTTGACACCTGTGATCTGGTGTGTCAGGTTATAATTCACAGTGAAAGTGAGAAATCTCAGCAGGCACAGTGCCTATCAACAGTGTTCACCCCCTAAGATGTTTTTCCCTTTTGTTTATTCTATAAATCAACCATGGTCAATGTAATTGGGCTCTTCCAATGTTTTTTCACAACAAACTTCTTCAGTGTCAAAGTGAAAGCAGATTTCTACAAAGAAATATCAACTGAATAAAAAAATGTAATGTAAAATAAGTGACTGCATAAAAATTTGCCCCCTTCAAGTCAGTATTTTTTCATAGAGCCACCTTTGTCTTCAATCACAGCACTGAGTCTGTGTGGATAGGTCTCAATCAGGGTTGCAGATCTGGACTCTGCAATTTTACTCCATTCCTGTTTGCTTTCCTGTCAGACTGCTCATGGAACTGTGTGAATATTCTCCTACAAGTCCAGCTACAAATTCTCTATTGGAGTGAGGTCTGGGATTTGACTCGGCCACTCCAGAACATTCACCTTGTTGTCCTTAAACCATTTCTGTGTGGCTTTCTCTGTATACCTCAGGTCATTATCTCGCTGGAATATAAATCTTATCCTGCAGACTGAATAAGATTGTCCTGCAGGATTTCCTTTGTTTAGCTGCATTCATTTTACCCTATACTTGTACAAGCCTTCCAGGGCCGGCTGCTGAGAAGCATCCCCACAGCATGATGCTGCCACCACTGTGCTTCTCAGAGGGGATGGTGTGTTTGTGGTGATGTGCAGCGTTTGGTCTGTTGACTGTTGGCCAAAAGCAACATTTTGGTTTTCTGACTTTTCAATAGCCTTTTCTCTGAGTTGCTTGGAGTGTTCTTTTGTCATTATGGTGTAATGGTAGCGCGGATTGCTGATTAACCAGTCCCTGGACCTGACTGGACCTTGATACTACAATCACACAAGATACATTTACTGCACTCAGGTGATCCCCATCTTTTAAAGAGGGTGAATAACTTATTTTACATTCCATATTTTTGTTAAATTGACATTATTTTGTAGAAATTTGTTTCACTTTGATTCTAAAGAAGTTTTTTGTGATTTTTTTTTGTCAAGAAAGCCCAAATTATATTGACCATGACTGATTTATGAAATCACTGAAAGGATAAAATTATGAGGGGTGTGGGGGAAGACACTCCTTGCAGTGGAGCCAAAGTTGCATACATTTGAATTAATTGACTCAATTATTTTTTAAATTGGCTAAATGTCAAATATCGACAACAATAATCGGCCTGGTTGATAATCAATCAACCCCAGAACAGGGCTTTGGGAACTTGCAGTGCATGCTGTGGTATGAACTTAATGCAGAGAAAGACACACGGACAGTACAGACTAGTACTTCTTACCATTGCCGTCTCCCTCTGGGTTTATTCTGGAGACCAGCATGCCTTTGGTGTTGTCCAAATGTCCGTCATTGATCTCAGGTTTTATTCCTAATAGATGGCACATCAGTGGGTACACATTAACTGTCTCAAAGTTCCCAAACCGCAGGTTTTTCTTGAAATCAGGACCCACAGCCCTGAAGAACGGCTTCATATCCATCTCCAAGTTGTCGAAGCCGTGCTCTCCTTTGTTGGTTTGGAAAGAAAAGAACTGTACAGGGAAAAAAACAAAGTGTGAGCCATGATGGTAGGTATTTCAGATAACATGATTATCCTGAATTAGACAAGGTCTCAAACTTTTTCAGTTTTTACTGCAGAGGGTCTTGAGCTAAACACCCCAGAACAGCTGGAAACAATGCAATAAAGTATTTGCCCTTTCGAAATTTATATTTTTGACATTTTTGGCACACTTAATTGCTTCAGATCATCAAACTCATTTTAGTATTTGACAAAGATGACAGGGCTGCAAGGCGGCGCAGGGGTTAACGCTGTTGCCTCACAGCAAGAAGGTCCCTGGTTCGCTGTCCGATCAGGTCCTTTCTGTGTGGAGTTTGCATGTTCTCCCCATGCATGCGTGGGTTCTCTCCGGGTACTCCGGCTTCCTCCCACCACCAAAAACATGCTCATTAGGTAAACTGGTGCCTCTAAATTGGCCGTAGGTGTGAATGTGAGCGTGCCTGGTTGTTTGTCTCTATGTCAGCCCTGTGATTAACTGGCAACCAGTCCAAGGTGTACCCTGCCCCTTGCCCAATGACAGCTGGGAAAGGCTCCAGCCCCCCCGCGACCCTGAATGGGATAAGTGGTATAGAAAATTGATGGATGGACAAAGATAACAGCAGCTGCCCTCCACCCCCAAGTGCTTCATGCTCCCAGCTTCACCTGAAAGTCTGGCACAGTCTGTAATTGGTTGGTTCTCTGACGCCATCGGGGCAGTAGTACAGCCCATCAGTGTCTGTAGGACAACTTGCAACTCTTCTCCCAGCTCTAGGATAATACGAGTCCCGCTTACGTCCTACAGTTGTTCACTGACGTTACAAGACACACTCAACTGTGGAGGAAACACTAATGAACTGATCTCTGCTTAGTCCTGGACCTAGTCAGACATCAGACTCTAATCACAAGTGAGAGGCTTATTTTGGGCAGAAATAGCTGAAGGAAGTGTTTCGTGTTTATTCCTTTAAAGCTGCATTTGTTGTCTTGTTGTCTCTGCTCATGGCTGTTGATTTACTTTGCTGTGTCCATTTATGTCCAGAACAGTGCCTTCACTTAAACACCAGTGTGACTGCCGTAGAATCCAAGTCCAGCCACTGGGTTTTAGTGTGGTGAAGTTACCATACTGACTCTGGTTTAGCACCCTTGAAAATGGGAAGTGCCCTTTAAACATCTAGACCAAAATTCTAAGTATTTTAAGTATCAGAAAAGGGGAAGTTCTTAGACTTTTCCTCTGACAGGAATTTGAGTTTTAAGTAAAAACGTGCTGTGCTTTCACTCACCCCATTGATAACATATCCAGGATCAGCATAGAGGATGATGGGCAGGAGTCGAGGATGGTTACTGTAGTGTAGTCTGGCTGGCATCTCCTCCTTCTTGTACACATGAAGGTGAGGGTGTCCCCCCTTCAGAGCCTGGTACACCTTCTCCAGCTTCCCCTCTTTAGGAAGCAGCATCCCAGCGGGGCCGTAATCCACCAGATGAAACTCGATGTCTCTGAAGCTGAAGCCGGGGATCTTAGAGAGCATGATCTCATTGACCGTTCCACCTCGTAGGACTGTGGTCATCCCGTGGTCGGCGGTGATGATGATGTTGAGCTTGTCTGTGAGGCCGTGTTGTTGGATCTTTTCTCGTAAGTAGCCCACGGTACGGTCCACTTGTTTGACCATCTCTCTGCGCTCTGGAGAATCAGGTCCATATCTGTGGCCTACCAAGTCTGGTTGTCCAAAGTACAAGGAGACAAAGTCCAGGTCTTGTTGGTGGAACCACTCTCCAACCACCTTGTCGATGTTCTTCCTCCAGTCTGTCTCATTGGAGTGATCGTAGAGAAAGGGCTCTACCTGCCGAAACTTCACAGTCTCGTTTCTGTAGGTGGCTGCTGTGCCAGGAAAATGCAGAGAGCCTGCTTTCAGACCCTTGAGGAATAAAACGATACATGAGGATAAATGTGTAAATGCAGTACATATTTAGACAGATATAAACCTCACTAACCTGTCTCTGTGCTGTTATCCAGATGGGTAGGCTTCCATTGTCCCAGTAGGAATCAACAAACTGGGTCTGGTAGTACTGCTTCTTCTCCTGAGTGGTCGTGTTGAACCACAAGTTATGGATGACGCCGTGATTCTCAATGTAACGACCTGGAGACAAAAGTTCAGATAGATAAGGAGATTAAGAGAGCAGGGAGGAAACTTTTTGCACAGAGGCTGGTGGTGAGAAGAGACTGACCCTAGTTGGACTTTACTCCAGCACCCTGAGGGCTGACATTTGTGGTTTGATGGTTTATTTATCTAAAAATGTCAGGTCAGATAGATCAAAACAATCACTTAGAAATACTAATAATGGTAGCAAAATAGACCACTCTTTAAGTGAGGAGATACTACGTGTCTTGGCATTCCCACTGTCTGTAAGGTGAGGTCATAAGCAGCAGAAAGTATTGGAAAATGCCTGACTGAGGTCAGCCATTGGGTTACTGAAGAATCCAATCTGCAGGACCCACCAAATTGAATACACAGTACCACTCTGCATTCTTCTTTTTGGCCATATTACTGCATAGTTTATCATATACCACTGATCATCAACTGGAGGCCTGGGGGCCACATCAGGCCCCTCATAGCTTCTCATCCGGCCCCCAGAAGACTATCATGTTCCAAAAATGGGAGGAAAATGTATTATGGCATTTACAGTGCATTTGCATTTTCAGAAATCCATACAGCTATTAACCCGACGCAGTAGCTGGATTTGACACGATTTTACTATTTAATCCCATATTTTGACCATTAAACTAATGATTTTGACTTTTTAATCCCATACTTTGACCTTTAAACTCATTATTTATATTTTTTAAATCCCACATTTTGACCTTTAAACCCATATTTAGATTTTTTAATCCCATATTTTGACCTATTAATTCATGATTTTGACTTTTTAATCCCATATTTTGACCTTTAAATTCATAATTATGATTTTTAAATCCCATATTTTCCCATATTCATGATTTTGACTTTCTTATATATTTGCCTTTTCAAAATGATTTTGCCTTTAAATTTGTGTTTTGTCCTTTTGATCTCATAAGTTTTTTTTTCTTAGATTTCGATCCTACAAACTTATCATTTTGACTTTTTTAATATCAAATTGATTATCATCAGTGTTAAGTTTTTTTTTTTTTTCATATTTTATTACTGGTTAAAATGAGGTTGACAGTCTGGTTAAATGTTGACCATCTTGGGCTCTCAGGTTAGAGCTAAATTCAGTATCCGGCCCCTGCTGTGATTGATTTTGACACCTCTGGACCAAATAGTTTGGCCCTCAGGACATCTCATTTCAGCAAATCTGGCCCTGGACTCAATATGAGTTTGACACCACTGATCTAAACTGACTGGAGATATGCTTTAGCACCATGATAAAGTTTCTGCTTTGTTAGAGGCAATTTAGCTTCCTAAGCAGACTGCTGTTTGTAAATTAGTTAATTTTTACTAGTTATCTTTTGTGTACGAGATTGGAACGTTTATCTCACATACAGAGGCAGGCTGATAACTTGTGAATACAAGATAATATTTTATTTTTTGCCAACATGGGGCTCTGTAATATGTATGGAAGACCATTTCTGCCACTTGAAAAAGAAAAATGTGAAAGTTAGGCAATCTTCAAAAAAATAATAAAGAAAAAAATCTTAAGTCATAATTATGAGATAGAACATCAAATAATGGGGATAAAAGTCAATGAGATTTTAAAAAAATTCAAAATTTTGAGAAAAAAGTCATAATTATAAGATAAAAATTTGAACTTATGAGATAAAAGTAAATATAATGAGATAAAAAAGTCAAAACTCTGAGATAAAATCATACATATGAGATGAAAAGTTGAAATTATGAGAAAAAAAGTTATAATTATAAGATAATTCCCACTCTCTTCATCACCCCACTCTCATGCCCTCAGGGAGGCGAGACAGATCTCTGCCAACCAAGTCAGTAAGACTCAAAAACAGTTTCATCCCCTCTGCCATAAGAACACTCAATCAAGCCATGGACTAAATATGCCTTTTTGTTGTACTGTTGTCTAATGTCTAATGTTTTTATCTGTTCTGTGTTGACACAGTTGATGCGAGCGTCCTTTTCAAGTGCTGTGCCGAAAGCAAATTCCACCACATTGTTTGTGTGGTCATTAATAAAGATTCTGATAAAAATTCGAACTTGTGAGATAAAAAGTCTAAATTATGAGATAAAAAGTCAAAATATTGAGATAAAAAGTAAATATAATGAGATAAAAAATTAAATTATCAAATAAAAGTTATAATGATGAGATAAAAAGTCAAAAGTATGAGATAGAAAGTCAGAATATTTAGATAAAAAGTAAATTTAATGAGATTAAAAAAAGTCAAAATTATGAGACCAAGGTCATAATGAGAAGATTAAAGTCAGAACTCTGAGTTAAAAGTTATACATGAGATAAAAATTCAAAATATTGAGATGAAAAGGAAAAATTATGAGACAAAAGTCATAATTATTAGATTAAAAAGTCATCTCATAATTCAAACTTTTTAATCACATATTTTAATCTTTTTATCTCAGAATTCTTTTTTAAATAGAGTTGTCTAACTTTCACATTTTTCTTTTTTAAATGGCAGAAATGGGCTTCCATAAATGTGTTTTTCAAAACTGTCAAATTGATAAAAATCAAATTAGCTAATGTGAGATTTACGAGTCAGTTAAACTAAAGGCATATAATTTTATATAAACACAGGCTTGAAATGTCGGTCTATAAACCTCTTTTAAACTGTAGTGGACCTCCCACCACTAGAGGTCGCTGTAGCTTCAGTTAATGGCCGCTGCCTTCCTGCCTGAGATTTCTCCAAATATCCAAATATAAATATGAGAAGCTTAGCGGTTAGCGTGTAGTAGGAACAGCTCAGTATTGCAGTGTTTTTAAGTAGTAAATGGAAATTAAGGTGTATGTATGCTGTTGAGGGTTTCACCTGTAACTGCTCAACTAAAGTAAAAGAGGCCAAACATCAAAGCACGATATCAATCTGCGAAGAGGAGCGAAGGCTGTCGGAGCTAGCTGCTAATGTTAGCCACACTGGGGAGAGTATATCAGGTCACATCACACCCACTAACACAATGGCTCTGTGATGAATTTGACTGTTTTTTTTTAAATGTTCTTCTCTAAAGGCTAGTCGGTTAAACCCAGTTTAACTTGGCGTTTAGCTGAATGGGGAAATAGGCGCATAAAAACATCCCTACTTCTGACCGTCTTTGTTCCAAAATGTCTTATGTTCAAAACTTGTGTTGAAAGTTGACATGAAAGGATAGATTTCATCTTGAATGTTCTAGACATTGAAATGTTTCTTTCAAACATCCTCTGTATAAACTTTTCTTTTAGTTTTCTGACATTAAAATCTAATCTGTAAATTCTTCTTCTTTTCTCTTTCACTTCTAATCAGTTTAGCTTTCTGCATGCAGGCCCTCTCTGAGTGTTTTGGTAACCGTTACAGGCTTTAATGTTTGGAGAAACTGACCAGTTTCCTTGTCATGTTTCTGACTGATCCGCTCTATCACATTTTGTCTGTGTGCCAAAATGAATACAGATATCTTTCAGAGTACCTGTGAGCAGGGTGAAGTGTGCCGGGCTGGTGATGGTGAGGAACGGCGGTGTCACGTATTCTGCTTTCACCCCATCCAGGACCATCTGATCCAGGTTAGGGGTGTCCACATCTTGGTCGTAGTCCCAGCGAAAACCATCGAAGGAGACCAGCAGTACCTTGTTCCTAGTTGAGGCAGATCTGGAAGCGTCCCGTGTCGGGGCAGCAGCAGAGGGAGAGACGCCACAGAGGCAGAGAACAGCGAGGCAGAATGGCAGCAGCATCTCGGACCTAGACCTGAACGTCTGAGTGAGCAGGGTGAAAGTCTGATCCTCTGAGGTGGTACAGGCTTTATCTACTCCTTTGTCCTTCTCTCATATGATCCGTTCATATCTCTTGACTCTTTTCTTAATGATGGAATTGAAATTATTGCGGTTGTTTTACCCATATCACCTGATCTGAAGCAAACCTGACAGAGATAGAGGCCGATAACGCTCAGCTGTATCTGCACTTACACCAAGAGAAGGTGCTCCATCTTATCTTATCAGCTCATAAAGAAATCTGAACCTTACATAACCCATCTGTCATGGACTGTAGGTTTATGACTTTATGAGCAGGTGAGGGTCAATACAGATGGATAAAGAACAAAACTGCAAACACAGACGGGACTTGTGGTAAAAACAATATGGAAATGATTTAGTTAAACAGTGTAGTTGATGATGCTCGCAAGCAATATTTTAGACATAGGAAAGAACAGAAAGACCATGTTAAAAAATAAACCTTGAGACCTCTGGTGAAAAATGAAGCCAATGCAGAAGTGCAAAAAATTGCTGCAGGAACACCAGAAGTCCCATCTTAACACGTGTTAAAAAGCCGTTTTTTACACTAGAAATAAACTGGTTTACAGCCTGGTTCAAAATACCAAACGTGTCTCATTAGCTAATGTCTTCATGTCCTCCCACTGCAGGGGGGTGAATTTTTTTGTACCACAATGGTTTAGATTATATGTAGGAAAAACCTCACTGCATACTGATTGGCGCATCTCATTTGATTGACAGATAGCTTGACAGGTAGAAGCTACATTTCTGTCAACCAGAATGCTAGCTAGCTAGCTGACAGGAAGTCAAGCTTAGTGGGTTGGGCTGTTAGGTTGATCCAAAGTTTGGTTGAGACCACGATTTCAATATGGAGGCCTCCATGGTTTGACTTCAAAAGCAGTTTGAATCGGCCTATTATAGCAGACCACTGATGTCACACAGGGTTTGTCCAATTCTTTCTACAGTCTATGTATTGATATCAACTATTAGCAATAAGCATGGCAAGTTAGCTATTAACTGTGTGCTAACTTTAAGCATTTACATTCTCAGTAGTGTTAGGAATAAGCAGGATAGAGTTCCTCTTCTGTTCTTTTCTTTTCTCTTTATAAATTATTTTGGACTGGTTTTCATGTGGGAAATAACTAAAGGGTTAAGCTGTGTTGGAGCGTGCAGCTACCGAGGAATAACGCGAACCATGGTGACTGTAGACATGTCAGTACACGACTTTTGTCATTTTTGAAAGAAAACAACTCACTGCTTTTCTTTTTTCTTCTTCTAACAAAGAAATTTCATCAAGTTCTGATAAAACTGGCGTTTCAAGAGCATCCATGCTAATGTCATCTGCCATAATTGTACCGGCCTCTTGTTGCTGCTTGCTTATGTCACGACTCCGCCGTGCCTGAAGGTACTGCCCTCGTTGCTGATTGGTCCTGTCACTTTCTAACCGGGCCCAAACAGTTCAGACGGGAGCTTTGCAACATGGATTCGCCAGTGAGAAACAAGGAAACGGGCGTATCCATCTGCTTCGCAAGGTTATTGTGAGGGTTAAATAGAGCCTTATTTTTAAATGGGTTACAATGAGAAATACGTTAATGTCTTATTTTTTCTCTGTTGTTCATATTGTTTGTAGTGGATGGATATATAAATGTAAAAAAAAAACACACACTAAAAACTATCAAGATTACCTTGAGCAGCTTGCTTTGTTGACCTCAGTGTTTGTGTTTGCATTTGAAAACACATATTTAAAACCCAAATTGACATTTTGATGCTTTTCTTTTTAGTGGCTTGCTTAGTGGCTCTAATTTGTTTCTGTGGATTTACTTTATCATGTTAACTTTTAGGTTAATTATCTAAATGAGAGCTTCTCTACAATCTGAAACCATGAGTTACACTTGGGAAACAACTACAAAGGTCAAGGTCTGTTTAATAGTAAATAATTCATTAAGAAGTTTCAGGAGTGCATGTACAAAATGACTAACTGATGTCAAAAAAGCCCAGTTAAATGTGACCCATGAAGAACTATTTAACAGGGGGAACTGACAGAAGCATTGCAAATATCTTGACTCTGATTATGATGAAAATGTTTATTGTTATTCAGTAATGTTTTAAGTCAATAATTTTAACTTACTTGTACTTTAAATAATACTTTTATATTGCAATTTTTGGGGTCTTCACCACCTGTTTGGATAAAACCATGCTTTTATTTTGAAAGGAAATAAGAAACTCCTGGTAAAAATTAAGAAAAAAAAAACAATGGCTTAACAATGGAAAAAAGAACTTGCTGTAATGGTTGGACATGTATTTATTTTTCTCCTCTCAAGATAGTTTACATTTTGTATTTTGTAGTTTAGGCTGCGTAGTTTTCCTGTTCTTGTATCCCTTTGTTGCAGGCTGGTGGGAGTGGTAAGAGGCCCTGAAGCTCTCCAGCTGCAAGCAATGTGAAGCCATCAGCTCCAGCTCAAATTCACCCGGCTGATGGTTGGAAGATGCCAGAGTATGCCTTAACCAGTATGGTAACTGGATCTTGCTCTAGCTGTTTTTGTGAAAAGATTTTGTAATTTCCCGAAGTTTTCCATGAATTTTCTTTGTTCTCCTTTTTCTTCCAGCGCCTCCGTCCAGACTTCCCGTTTCTCGACCACTTCGCCAGCCTCCCTTCTTCAGCCAATCACACCAGCCTTTATATTTTCTCAATAAATATCAACTTGTTCCCAACACTCTAGTCTGTGTGTCACTCCTGGGATCAGACCAAAGTTGTCGTCACACTTGCAGTGGATAGAAGAGTAAAAAATAATAAAAAATTTGACATGTTATTTTTGTACCTTACATTTAAATGTATCCGTTTATTTTCATATCTCAGCTAAACTCCGTCCATGTTTATACTCTCCATAGTGCCCATACTGTCTAGCCACCAGCAGCTGTGTAAACATTAGGTGAAAAATAACCTACAGGTAAAGATTTAAATCAGCACGTAGTGACAAAATGAGTTTTAATGCAATTTTATTTAAGGTCATTCAAAAATACAAATATCTGTAAAAACAATGAACTTAGCCATACATACCTGGAGTCGATCAGTTTAGTTGAGACCTCGGTGCCCTAAAAGATTAAGATCAGTCAAGGCCAGTCTGAGTAATCTGAGACACGCCCTGCTGATATTCTACTCTCTTTTATTCTTTAATGGCTAGTGACCAGAATGACTTGATAATGAGCCTTTAAATTTAACTGTAATGAAGCATCGCACTAAATCGACATTAACATCACTCATAACAGTGAGACAGGACAAATCAACAGGCAGCAAACATGATACAATGCCTCTGATAGCGTCCTTGCTCCGTCATTGTAAAGACATTGAGATAAGGGCGCAGAGGGCACAGCCTTGTAGAGATCTGTGGAACAGCAAGAACATCTGATAAAACATCATAAACTCTGTCAGGGATCGTAACTCATTCTGATCACAGATATCGTGGTGATAAAGACATTTTCTCTTGCACAACTTTAAAAGAAATGCAGCAAGGAAAACTTAACTTCCAAATAAGCTGGGACACAGTGTAAAACGTGAATAAAAACAGAATGCAATAATTTTTATATCCCCTTTCTTAACAAAACATAATCAACTTGTCAGGTGTTGAAACTGAGACATTTTACCATTTCATTACCATTCTCAAAAAAGTAGGGACAGGGCTGTGTGTACCATTGTGTAGCATCCCCTCTTCTTTAATAACAGTCTCTAAACAATGAGGAAGTAAGGAGAGGAATGTGTCCCATTCATGTCTGATGCAGGATTCTAGTCCTGGGCCTTCTTTAAACACCCTGTAAAGTGAAATCCAAAGTTTTTGTCTTACCACACCAGATATGTTTAAATATGATTGCTGTAAACATGTGAAAACACAGAGATCTACATGTGACTGAATTTTGGATTGAGAAAGTTTTTCACCTCTTATCTGGCTGGGTTTAATGTGGGCGGGGCCAATTTGTGGGCTCAATGACCACGCCCCCCTAACACTACAATATAAAATCACAGAGCAGTTCATCTCAGTACAGTCTGTTGTTAGCTGATGTCACTGCCATTATTGAAAGTCAACAGTCAGTTAAATGCTGTTTTTCTGTTCATTGTGAGGTAAATTTTCCAAATCTATCAACCTGTGAATCATTTAAAGCATCATAACGGAGATTTGAGCCAGATAACTGACTTTGTCTCTTCTTCTAAGGTCAACAAAAGGTCAAGGGACAGTCTAATGGCATGAGTGCTTTCCTCCATTTAGATTGTAGCATTTTTAAATCTGAGAGGATCTTAATTCTCATGAGTGGGCGTGGCTTCAGCTCATTCAACAGACACACCCACACCATCCTGGAGCAGATTTTACTGCCTTATTTTCATAATTTTGAAGCTTAATTGTATAAACTAAGAGATGTTTTATTTGACTGAAATTTGACCTGGGGGTTCATCACACAGTGACCTGTCTTACAACAAACCTTAATACAGATCTATTTTTACTCTACAGGGTCTTTAATGGGTTTGCAGTTTCATGATGTTCCAAATGCTTTCTATTGGTGTAAGGTCTGGACTGCAAGGCCTGCCCTTCCTTTTTTCATCACATACTTTAATTCTAAAAGGGACATATTATGCAAAAATCACTTTTTCGGGCTTTTCTAACAAAAATATGTGCCCGTGGCCTGGCCGCAACCCCCTCAAGTACCAGAAAAATCCATTCCCTCTCTCCCTCTCTCCACCTTTCAGAAAATGTGTGCTGAAATAAGCCGTTCTCTGATATTACATCTAGTGACCTCACATGGGGAGTAAGCACCCGCCCCCAGGTTTGGTTGGCCCTCCCCCACTTGGAGGAAAGTTCCGCCCCCCTCTACTGATCGTCTCAGCTACCAGCTGAGATGCTGGATAGCTCAGTGGGTTACCCTGCTAATTACTGTCTGGGAGGTTGATGGTTCAAATTCCTGTCAGGTCCTAAACTTTGGGTAAAAATGTCTATAACATCAGGAGTGCTGCATCCATTTCCTGAGGGGGGTGTGGTCAGGGGTGGAGTCAGACAGCTAATTACCATTTAAAGCCACAGACAGAAATGGCTTGTTCTGAGAAGGGCTGAAACAGAGGGGTTTTTAGACATGCAAAAATCCAATACTGGAGTGTTTTTTCAGCAACAAACTTCACAGGCATGTTTTGTGGATCTCTGAGAACAATATAAATTTGACTTAAATGGGTAAAATATGTCCCCTTTAAACATTCATATTTCAGCGAGACAACCTAGACCACATACTGCATCCCTCACAACAGCACAGCTTCACATTAGAAGAGTCCAGGTCCTGAACTGACCTGCCTGTAGTCCAGACCTTTCAAGAATAGAAAACATTTGGAGCATCATAAAACTACAAACCAATTAAAGAAGACCCAGGACTGTTGAAATGCTAGAATCCTAAATCAGACAAGAATGGGAAAACATTCTTCTCCAAAAACTGCAGCAACTGGTCTCCTCACTTCCCAGGCTGTTGTTAAAAGAAGAGGGAAAGCTACAGAATGGTCAACACAGCCCTGTCCCTACTTTTTTTGACATGTGTTGCTGCCATCTGATTCAAAATGAAGTAAAATTTTTCATGAAGTGGTGAAATGTCTCAGTTTAACATCTGACATGTTCTTTGTGTTCTGTTGTTAATAGAATATAGATTTATGAGCCATTGAATTGTTTCTATTTACACTTTGCACAGCGTCCCAACTATTTTGGAAATTGGGTTGTATTTTGTTGTAGGTGGATGTAAAAATGAAGTTGCATGTTCTTATAGGGCCAGCAGGTGGTGACTTTTCTCCATGAACCAGCTCTGATAATCAGGCTATGATTTCTTTGAGAGTGTTTCTACATTTATTCACTCAGACTTTCCTCATTTTCACTCCTAAAATGTTAAATATCCTTTCATTTACCTAAGAAATCACAATAGCAGGAATGCTGACTGTATTAAATATTCCATATTTTAGTTTCAGTATATTTTTTTGAGTTGAAATGAAGCTGCTTGTGTGTGAATCACTGCATGCAGGGCTTTAGAAACAGATGAAGGTACAAATCTCAGTGTTGCTCTAATCTGTTTTTGCATGCTGTTTCTGATTGTAAGACTTTAAAGTAATGCAAACATCGCTGACAGTGAATCCCTTACACGTTTTCTTTAATCTCCTATGGATTAAATAAAATCCCAGAGCCTTTATAAACGTTATTAGAAATGTTCTTTAATGATATCTGAGATGGTTTCTGCTTTTTCCCTCGACAGAAACACAACAGCGAGGATCTGAGAATCTGTCAGCCACAGGGGACATAAACGAATCATAGTTATTACACCAACATAATGTCTGAACTCCATACAGTAAATAGATTTATCACTGTGGAGAAAGCAGCTCTGGAGGACCATTTGAACCACGATGATGAGGTTTTATTGGCTGGTCTTGATATCAAAGCCTTTATGATGTGTAAAAGACCTGACATCAGCGGTGGACTATTATTAAATGGACATCAAAGTTCTTATTGAAGTTGCTCTTTGTTTTTTTATTTATGAGCTGGTTTAACAAGGTTGTGCAAAATGAAACAGATAGTAGGAGCTAGTACACAGTTTCCCAAACTTTGCCATGCCATGGACCCCCACATAGACGACATAGACGTAGACGACACTCGGCCTGGTCGAACATTCACTGAGCACACGAGAGAGAAGCCTGGTATGGATCTCATATAAATACATCAAAAATATTAGACAAAGATAACCCGAGGAAATACATAATGCCACAGCATTTCAACTGGATTGAAGTCCGGACTCTAAAACCTTCATTTGTTTAAAAGCCATTCAGAGGTGGACTTGTTGGTGTGTTTGGGATCATTGTCCTGATGCATAACCCAAGTGCTTGACCTTGAGGTCAGAAGTCTCGGTGACCATCAGGATGTTTTTAGTCAAATATAAGACCAGTCTTTGTATTGTTTTTGGTCAGCAGTGGTTTTGGCCTTGGAACTCTCCCATGATGCCATTGTTGCCCAGTCTCTTTCTTACTGTTGAGTCATGAACTCTGACCTAACTGAGTCATGTAAGGCCTGCAGGTGTGTAGATGTTGTTCTGGGTTCTTTGTGACCTCCTGGATGAGTCGTCATTGTGCTCTATGCGTCAATTTGGTTTGCCGACCACTCCTGGACAGGTTCACCACTGTTTCAAGTTTTCTCCATTTGTGGATAATGATTCTCAAGATGGTTTATGGACCTTATCTGGGTCAAGGCATAAGTTTGTATAAATAAAATTGGTCATTTAAAAACTGCATTTTATATTTACTCTGTTTTTTCTTGCCTGAGATTAAAATTAGTTTGATAATCTGAAACATCTAAGTGTGATGAATATGCAAAAAATAATCAGACTGGACTGAGCTGGGCTGTCTTTGAGTGCTTTGGGACTGGCCCACGGCAGCAGTCGCTGCTCATTGAGAAGAGTAAAGAACGATACGTGCTTTCACGTCAGAGTCTCTAAAAGTCTCCAAAAATGCCAGAAAAAAATGCTAGATTTGTTGCTGGTCGCTTTCTTGGAAAAAAAGTTGCTAGAGGGCTCTGAAACCTCTAAACCCTAATGCCAGATTTAGTGACAAAGTCACTAAGTTGGCAACACTGCCCAATTCTGCATGTCTGATAGTGATGAGGACAAACTATTCTATGCTGCCATAATAAATGCTTGAAAACATTACAAACATGAGATAACTGACTGAAATGAATGATATAAAAGTGACTTGAATTTTAATCCCTTAGCTTTGTTTAGTTAGTTCTAGGACTTTAAAAACATCAAAATAATCAAATATTTTACACTAATTTGAGAAATGATTGAAGGCTGCGTACATAGCCGGCTTTGTTTTTGCTGGCAGCGCTCAGGACCTCAATTCCAGAGCACTTCTCGTCAGCGCCTGTTGCTTATTACAAATAAAGAATCCCTCTTCCCCTCTCTCCTTCCTCGGTAGAATCTGTAACATTGTTTAAATAATAGCTCCACCATAGTTCCATTTTTAAGGAAACATGACACAGACATGCAGACAATGTAAAAGAATCCTGTCCTGTCAGACCTGTTACGCTCAGTCCCTCTTCTGCTATTGTCAGAAGTCCCGCCCCTTCTTGATTCTGATTGGCAGATGAGGAAGGAATGACATTGACAAGTGCACTACTGTTCCAAAAGTTGAATATTTTTCAACTCAGAGTGCTTTAATAGGTTGTTTCTACCAAGCGGTCCGGTTCAGTTTGATGCAGCACGGCACAACTTTTACTGTGTTTCCATAGAGCAAAAGTTGGAAAAGGTCCCAAAAAACTGACTTGTACCGTCCAACTTTTCAGCACCCTCCTGTAGGGGTACCAGTCTTACCTATCCGTCCCATAAAGGTGGAGCTACACACACAACAACAGGAGTTTGCTCTGACGTCACATCAGTGTGTGACAGGACTGCTCTGCTCCAGGCTGAAAACATGGAAGTCTGCAGGAGAAAAACTGACTAATATCTGCTTAAATTGGGATATTTGGACTCGACAGAGATCCACATTGTTTCCTAGTCAGGGGATATTGATATCTGGACACAAATACACTGGTTTTGAATTAATATAAAGCGCTGCCAGCGCTAAAAACCAAGCAAAGGACACAGGCCCTAAATCTTAAAATTGAGTTAATGGTTTTTAATCATTGTAAACAACCTGCACCTGCTGTGATCCACACTATAGGAAGCACTGCTCCAGACTAGCCTGCGTTAGAAGAACAAGTTTAAAGGGGAGAAATATCTCTCAGTTTGTCATTAGATCTGTCTTTTTAAAGGACTTGTTGACATCAAGAGGAGTCTTCTTAAAGAGTCATATCATGACTCTAATGCTTTCATTGCATCAGATCAAACCAAAGGAATGAAATCAGATTTAAAGCTTCTCCTTTCACAATAACAGACGATCATTCAGAAGAGCATCTCAGCAGACAGATTTCTGATTAAAGCTGATACATCCCAGTCTTAGTTTGAAGTCTCATCCTCTCTCAGCACCTGTCTAAAAATCTAAACACCTGAGGGGTCTCTTCATTAAAAGATGTAAATGTCTCCCTGTAGTTACAAAACACTCCTTCCACAGCTGTCCATCACGCCGGCTGACAGTGAGAGCGCTCAGTTTCTCGCCTTCCTCTGCCCCGAGGGCGGCCGGGTTCAAGGCTGACGTGTAATCTTCGAGAGGAGATCACAGTTAGCGTTCATGCTACAGGAAACAATCGCATCCATATGCATGAAGCGATAGTGGATTCAGGTTCGTTGTAAGGTCCTGGCTATTGGGACTGACAGACTCAAAGACAGAAATCAATAGGGAAGGCCTGTGACTGACCTGGTTTTCTTCTCCCTCTATTCCGGCTAAAACGCTCTTTAACGACATAAAAACAGCAGAAATCTCGCTTCATATTGGCAGGGATTAAACTTTAACGTCTCTAGCTTGTATTATAAAGTAACGACACAAATGTACTTTGCAGTGATAGAGAGATCCAACATTTCAAGCTCTGATATCGACCAGATACCTGGGCTTTGGGTATCTGTCTATACTGATACCAGTGTTGAATTGATAACCCATACTCTTCACTGTGAGGGTAGAGACAGGAGTCATTCATGTATAATGCAGCATCAGATTTTCCCAACTTGTTAAAACAGATCAGATTTATATAAATAAATCAAAGCTTTCACATGGAGTTTGTTGCAAACTCCAAGCTACTTTTAATGTGTTTAGCACGGATGAGAGGCTTCCATCTGGCCCAGATCGGATGTTTGTCCTTCTGGAACGTTGTCCCAGCTCTGCACAGGATCTCAGAGTGACCATCAGGTTCTTGGTCACCTCTTTTACTCAGGCCCTGATTGCTCAATTTGGCTGGACGATCAAAACCTGACATGCCAAATACTAATACATCTGGATTGCATGGATATATTTCACGTTCATGTGGAATGCTCTTATACAAAGCATTGTGGAAGGGCAGGACAAAGAATGAGGCTGTATGCATGCGCTTCTCTTGAGGTGACAGGCTACCACTGCTCTATTTGTGGATGGTGGAGCTTCTCGGTGAATAAAATTGATGCCAAGGCTGGTCGGAATACGTGCAGAGACAAGCTTTCGGTGTAGCTCTTTGCTTTTGTATTAAAAAAGAAATGTGATGCAGTTCCAATTAAACTGCAGGTTTCCTACAGCTACATCTGAGCTAATAGCAACCGCAGCATCCACTGGATACACCATTAAACCACACCTGTAACGACTGCAAACCCATGCCAAAACCAAGAGAAGAACGAAAACATCTTTTCCATCATAAAAAGCTTTCAGTGTGGCTCTTTGCTCTTGTTTTGATACAGAAATGTTGTCCAGTTCTGACTAAATAGTCACTGTGGCTATGTCTGAGCTAATCACTCCAGTAGCAGCCATTATATCCAACCACTCACAGCACAGCTAACCCCTTACCCCCAGTAACTATCACAAACTCATGCTAAAGACGGATAGCAGAAAAGTGAAAACATCCTATCCATCATGAGGAGCTTTTAATCCTATTTTATATAGAACTGTGGTCCAGTTATCATGCTGTTTTATAGCTAAATCAAAGCTAATCACCTCACTGGCAGCAGCCATTGCTAACGTCTTTGAGTACAACTAATCTCAGCTCATAGCTACTGCCTCGTTCTCCCTTAATGATGCTTATTGATCCAAACAGTGTTCAGTTTGGGACAAACATTGTGGATTGGAGCTTTTCAAGATGGATTAGCCCCAGTCTGGCAAGTCCATCTGCTTTGCAAGGTAAAGAAAAGTTCTGCTTGTGCCAAACTTCTTCTATTTAAGAATTATAGAGGCCACTGTGCTCTTGGAAACCTTCAGTGCAGCAGAATTGTTTTTTGTAGCCTTCCTCAGATCTGTGCCTTGAAACAATCCTGTCTCTGAGCTCTGCAGGTAGTTCCTTTGACATCATGGCTTAGTTCTTGCTCTGTCAGCTGTGCGGCCTTCTGTAAAGAGGGGTATGCCTTTCCAAATCATGTCCAATCAGTTTAATTTACCACAGGTGGACTTCAGTCAAGGTGTAGAAACATTTCAGCAAATATCCAGAGACATGGGGGTAACTTGAGCGCAAAAGTGTTTTTGCAAAGGGTCTGTAGCATCAGGCTGCAACATAACAAAACTGATAAAAGTGAAGGTGGTCTGAACATTTTCTGTTAAACTATTCTGTGGAAGTTTCCCTGCCTTTGCAATGCATCTGACAAAGTAAACTGCTTTGTTTCTTTCCTTCCTAAATTCACAGATTAACCTTTGCCCCTTTAACATGTGCATGCATTTCATGCAGTCATGGAAGTTATTGGCATAACGTGCAAAAAATACATGTTTTCAACATCCAGTCATGAAACATGCTGAGCCTACACTGATGCATGCACAAATCCCTGTTGTAAACACAGAACATTTGCAAATGATGATCCAGTGTTATACCACATTAAAGAAGATAAAAAAGAAGCATTATAGCTATTTTCCTTATCATAAGTAACAATGTAATACTTTCTACTTGTTTCATGCAGACTGGAACCTCTCAAACTGAAAAAGACTTTTCAAAAAAACTATCTGTAAGAGAGACCAGCTGTCCAGCACCATAGCCTGCCTCTGTATCTCTGCTCTGCTCCTCTTACATTATTCAGCCCTCTGTCGCCCTCTGCTGCACATAACATCCTTTAAATTCTGCAGACATCACTACACGAGCAGCTCATGTGGTTTGTTGTAATTCTGCATTTGAGGTGAGTGTGAGAATGAACCAGAGAGATAACAAAGTCCTGACAGAGCTGACCATCTGTAACAGCTGCAAGCGTTCATGTGTAAAGTCTCTGTTTTTACAGCAGACACATATGGTGCTCCTGCTTGGTAAGCTATGAGCGGTTTAATGACCTGCAATTAAGATCCAGTTCATTGGATGAAAGGGAGAATAAGCAGCGGTGAGGGAAAGACAAAATAAGGGAGAGAAACCACGCGGATGGTTCTGCATTACCCCTTTATGGCTTTTCTGCATCTACATAGTGGCAATTTGCTCGTCAACTAATGAACAAACTCAAAATCAAATCGACAACTGAGATATGGGGATAGCTGAGCTTACACAGGTTCAAAAAATGTCATTGTGCAAGAAAACAGATAAAGTTTTTTTGTATTTAACAAATTCTTCTTACGAACAAATTCGTGTTCTCCTGGACCAAACAGCAGAGAAGTTGAGGAGAGGGAGAATAAGCTGACAGGTCTTGTTGCCCTGCAGTTTCATTTTTTCTGCTTCTTCTTTGGTTGTTGTTCAGTAGAAGCTAGCAAACAGTTACTTAGCATTACCACCACCTAGATTTGGGTGTGGATACCATGTAGGCATTTATCTTTTTTCCTCCATTTGCATGTGTTCAGTGTGTGACTGCATGCACCACATTACAACCAAACACTACCACACAATCATACAGAGCCTATAAAAGATTTTACCCCTTGGATGATTTATCCTTTTAACAATTTCATTAATGAATCAGGGTCAACATAATTTGGCTTTAAAAGAGAAAAGGTTATTACAATTTTAAGTCAGGGTAGGGATACATAAAAATTTCCAAGGCACTGAACATCCCCCTAACCTGACATGCGTTTCACACATCCATCAAGATTTAATAGGAAACGTTTGGGAAAAGGCAGAGGCTTTAAAAAAAGTGTGATTGGATGAACGTTCTGTCTGTCACATCTCTATGGGCCAATCAGAGCAACAAAACATGTGATGTGGCTGCTATCGAGCTGCGTGTGCGCAGCTACTGAGGAATAACGTGAAACATGGTGACTGTAGACATGGAAGTCCTTGACTTTTGTCGTTTTTGAAAAGAAAACAACTCACTGCTGTTCTTTGTTCTTCTTTTAAAGAAGAAATGTTGTCAAGTTCTGATAAAACTGCCACTTTAGCAGCATCCACGCTAATCTCTTCCTCCATAACTGCACTGGCCTCTTGTTGCTGCTTGTTTACATCACGACTCTGCCGTCCCTGAAAGTACTGCCCCTCGTCGCTGATTGGTCCTGTCACTTTCTAACCGGGCCCAAACGGTTCAGATGGGAGCTTTGCAGGATGGATTCGTGAGAAACAAGGAAACAGGCGTATCCATCTGCTTTGCAAGGTTAACATCCCCCAGAGTTCAGGTAAATCCATCATTCAGAAATAGAACAAATATGGCACATGTGTAAATCTGTCTAGATCAGGCTGTCCTCACAAACTGAGTGAGTGTACAAGAAGGAGACTACTGAGAGAGACCACAAAGATCCCTATGACTACTCTGAAGGGGTTCCAAGCTTCAGCAGCTAAGATGGGAGAGACTCTGCAGCCAACAACTGTTGCCCGAGTTCTTTACTAGTCAAAGCATGTTGGTGGCAGCATTATGCTGTGGGGATTCTTCTCAGTGGCTGACCCTAGAAGGCTTGTAAGAGTAAAGGGTATAAATGGGTGGTAATATGGCTATACAGTATCCAAGGTGACCAGATGAGCAGTATTGCAAGGAATGCAATATTGCAGCCAAGGGCGCATCTACTAAATACTGACTTGTAGGGGGTGATTTATGTAGTCATTTGTCTAACATGACATATTTTTATTAAATTGACTTTGTAGAAATCTGTTTTAACTTTGATATTAAAGAGGTTTTATGTGTCATAAAAGCCAAATTATATTGACCATAATTCATTTATCAAATCAGTCAAAGGGATGTTTATCCAAGGTGTTGAATACCTTGTATAGCCACTCTGCATATCTCTTTTTCCTGTATTCATATGTTGTCTTGGTTTTCAGTGAGCTTTCAGGACCACCGTACTACAGAGAGTTCAGGCTGGCATTGCAGAGCTTTGTGTTTGCATGTCTGTAAACATGGGATTGAGTTTGTCGAAGGAGCAGGGAGAGAGAGAGAGAGAGAGAGAGAGAGGGAGGTGTTTGTGTGTGCGGCTGCAGCACTGTCGCCCCAGTCTGTGCTGCGCTGACAGTGATGTATGGGTAATTTAAAAAGTCATTCTTTTCTACAGAGCGGTCTGCAGTCAGGCCAGCCAACCGCAGCCCATTCCCCTACAGCGCTGAGAAAACTCATCTACATCCACTCCAGCTCTCACACAGAAAGGTAACGCAGCACACACACTGACATCACAGCCAATAAACAAACACACATTTGAATATTTCTGAAATAAAACGCTGTAAATGAACTCCAGCCTGTTTTCAGACGTTTTTATGCTCATTAGTGAATAAAGTCTGTTTACCTCTTTGTTGTTTTCTTTAAATATGAACGTCTCTGAGACCATCTAACATGGACACAAAGAGCCAGAGGTCAGCAGCGTTACCCTGTGGAGCACTTCAGCCCCCAGCCCCATCAGCCCATTACTGAGGCAGGGGTGTGCGTGCAGTTTAGGGAGTATAGATGGCGCCATTGGTTCTTAGGGTCTAGACACATAGACCAGAGTGTCTCTCTCTCTGATGCACAGATTTACACTCACTTGGCATGTTTGGCGAAAGACCACAAAAATAATCCCTCCAAATTCTGCAAGTCACATTCAAGTAGGGTGGCCATACGTCCGTCTTTTGGCTGGACAGTCTGGAATTTCAATGCCTTGTCTAGCGTCCGGCGCAGCCTCAAGCAGGATGCTTATTTGTCCTCCTTTTGGAGTCGCACCTGAATGTAACGCAGCATATTGTCCATTGCTCTCTTTCTCTGCACATCAGTGTGGTGTTTGTATTTTAAATATGATCCAGGTAATGCATATACAGCATTGACCAAACATAAACTTTACCTGGCCATCACACATTAGTGCCATCCATTATTCTGCAACCTCTCTTGTCAAACGTCAACTTCTACCATTGTTTAGTTTGTGAACTTATGATAAAACTCCGTTAAGTTCCCCGATGGTTCTGATCAGGAATAACTGACGTTGTCAAACTTCCTTGCACAGATCAGCTGTTTTAAAATCAGATCGCGGGTGAAAACAAATAAAGGCAATGCATATTTTAAGGTGATTTAAAAAAAGATGATTACAATAGAGCAGAAACATAGAGAAGAAGAGAAAAAGCCAAAACAGATGAGCTTATTCTATGCTTATTAGTCTGGCTTCACTAGATGCTTCAAAGTGTCCTCCTTTTTGGTGCAGTGGAAATGGCCACACTGAACTCAAGCTGTATTATAGATTTGCCTCTAAGACATCATGGTTGGGGTCCATCCAACAGTAAACTCAATTGTTACCCTGTTATACAGCCTGCTTGACACATATCACTCCTGACCGGATCTTGGAAATGACTGCAGAAAAACCTTTTATTTATCTTTGTGAAAACTGTCTAAACAAACATCATGAAAATTGTAATCTTTTCCTTACACACACAGCCAGTTGCATAATAAACTGCTACATTCAACACACTTAGCTTCACATTAGCACTGTTAGTTCTAAGTTAGCGCATTAGCTTCTACCATAGCTCAGCAATTTACAGCAACTAAATACCATCCTCCACTAAGAACACCAACAAATTGTCCAAACCAAAAACTAACCAGTGCTTCGTTAACTAGACACCACCTTAAAACTCATAGACTGATGATCTCAACTGTAACCTCCACTAAAACTGTATAATCCAACCATTGTGGTTTATTTGGAGTAGTCCTGAAAAAAGACAAAGACACCCACCCTGGATAGTTCAGTACAGTCCTCCTCTCATTCATGGCTCTTCTCACACTGCTGCTGCTGATCGGACAGGACGCCACGAACATGAACACCCAGCTACGGGGAAGCTAGCTGGTGCTCCCGCCGTCTGCCCTGATGATCCACGCCTTTCTGCATGACATGATTCTATGCTGATATCTGAGAACTGGTCATATTGCATTATATATATGTTGATCACATGAATATTCATAGACCTATTAGGTGTAAAGCCCAACTGCTCAGGCCACAGGAGCAGTTGATCACAGATCCTATGAGTGCAAGGCCCTGAGAGAATGTAATACCCCTGTAGTTTTTCTCTGTAACACATCAAAAAGAGCTAAATGGCCTAAAGATTCAGTTTTGAATTTATTGTTTGGCATAAAACTTTTCTCTGTATTTTGTTTTGACCATGTTGCAGACCATATGAGAGGACTGGAGTGTTTATACCGGAGCAAAAGATCAAATATTAAACCTTGATGTTCCACACTGATGCTGTATCCTGATGCTGCAGATGTATAGGCGTCATGAGGGTACAGAAAGTAAAGGTTCAGCAGTCAAAGTTTGTATTTTTGAGTGCTTATGGACAGAATACTTAAAATGCTCCTATATAATGTTTCCTTGGCCTCTCTCTCTTGTGTCCTCGTGTCCCTCGCCCACTGGTGGAGGTGTGGATGATCAGACAGCAGGGCTTCCCTCCTGTTGGGTGTGTGATGGATGAGGGCTGTGTGATCACTCCACAATGACACCACCCTAATCCTCTCTCTCTCCTGCTCTCAATCACTACTCCTCTCTGTATTCATCTCCTCTCCTCTATTCCTCTCTCCTTCTATTTCCCTTTTTTTGTTCCTTTCTATCATGTTCTGCTTTTTTCTTCTCTAAATTCCTCATGGTTTGTCTCCACACTTCCACCTCCCTCCTCTCCTCTGCTGTCCAGAGGAGCGATGGCAGGTTAGTCTGGGGGTCAATGATTTGTGCTCTGTGTTGTCAGTGTTACCGCAGTGACAGGTCCTGACAACACTGTTCATGGGAAATGTGGTATGTTTATGCTAATCTCTCCCTGCATCCTAACAACATGTCTGTGAAATAGAGCTGTCGTGACGCCCGCTGGGACACTTGCACATTATTCAAAGTCTCCGGACAACTTCTACGTGTCTGCATACCAAACACAGGCAGAGAGTCCAGCCTTCTCTTATCACATCACAGCCGATCCTGTCCGATCAGATACACACGATGGTTTTTGATGACCATATGCATATAAAAAAGTCCACTTCTTACACCATACAGGACCACATGGCAAACCTCTACAGATCAAACAGCCTTACTTAACTGCAAAAAGGGGCAGATCCACTGAAGAATTATGCCGCTTTTTGCTTATTTTTCAGCTGTGCAAATGACAAAATAAGGAGTGCCTAATCCACGGAGCACATGCAAGGAGCAATCCATGCTAACTGCACACAAAATGCATGCAAACCTGTCAGCTGAGCAAATGGAACCCTGTCTCGTTTGCATGTATGTAAATGAGGAGAAGGAGGAGGAATATTAAAAATTTGGTGCAAAATTGCTCCCTTCAGAAGTAAATCAGCCTCATTAGAAATGACAACTAAGCAACAAAGGCCAGCACTAACTGCAACAGGCAGCAAATTAGTGCAGTTCAACACCAGATGAATCCAGGTATCAAATCGGCGGTGTTTCCCTTTCCCCTTCTTGCTTCTCCCAGCTCCTCTAGTCATTTTATAAACCGCATTCCAAATGATAATGCAAATTGGATTTTAGTGACATAAACAGTACATTTTTTGTTTTTCAGTTAAACTCAGGTGCTATGTCTCTGGGTGTTTTAGATCGCTGTAATCAATCCCAGACACCTGTGATAACTAGTTTGCCAGGTGAGCCAAATTAAAGAAAAACAACTTAAAAAGGATGTTACACATTATTAAGCAGGCCACAGGTTTCAAGCATCATGGGAATGAAAAGGGATCTCTCTGCTACTGAAAAGCTTTAAGTAGTGCTATGCCTTGGACAAGGAATAAAAACATTAGATATTTCATGATAACTTAATCGTGATCATCGTACTGTGAAGAAATTTGTGGCTGATCCAGAGCACAGACGGGTTCATGCAGATAAAGGCATAATGAGGAAGGTTTCTGACAGACAAATACATCAGATTAAGAGAGCAGATGCTAAAATGCCATTACAAAGCAGCAAACAGGTTTTTGCAGCTGCTGGTACCTCTGGAGTCCCATGAACCTCAAGGTGTAGGATCCTCCAGAGGCTTGCAGTCGTGCATAAACCTACTATTCAGCCACCCCTAACCAATGCTCACAAGTAGAAACTGTTGCAGTGGGCCAAGAAATACATGAGGACTCATTTTCAAACTGTCTTGTTTACTGATGAGTGTTGTGCAAGTGGTGGAGTAGTGGATGGTAGGTGGATGGCTACCATGTCCCAATAAGGCTGTGATGTCAGCAAGGAGGGGGTGGAGTCATGTTTTGGGCCAGAATCATGGGGAGAGAGGTGGTAGGCCCCTTTAGGGTCACTGAAGGTGTGAAAATGACCTCGGCAAAGTATATAGAGTTTCTGACTGACCACTTTCTTCCATGGTACAAAAAGAAGAACCATGCCTTCCATAACAAAATGATCTTCATGCTTGACAATGCACCATCTCATGCTGCAAAGAATCCCTCTGTGTCATTGGCTGCTATGGGCATAAAAGGAGAGAAACTCATGGTGTTGCCCCTATTGAGAGCCTTTGGAGCATCCTCAAGCTAAAGATCTATGAGGGTGGGAGGCAGTTCACATCAAAACAGCAGCTCTGAGAGGCTATTCTGACATCCTGCAAAGAAATTCAAGCAGAAACTCTCCAGAAACTCACAAGTTCAAAAGGTGCAAGAATTGAAGAATTGTGAGTTAAAGGAGGTAGATGATAGGCAGACGTTGAAAAGTTAAAGTTCACAAAGTTCCCAGTTCAAAGGCCTGCATGAAAGAAATTCTTTTTCACATGTCTTCCTATAAATGACAGCGTCTCCTGTGATGGTAAATATTTTTACCTGATTGTTGTAGTGGACATGAAGCTCTGCTGGGAAGTAAAAGGCGAAGTTTGCCTCTCTCTCCCTGAGTCTCTGGTTACCTGTTGAAATCCTCTCTGTTGGGCTATCACCTTTTAATGAGGGTAAATGCACAGCTGTTGGCCGTTGTGGGGCATCTGTTGTTGCCGGCTGATCTGAAGTATCAGCTCTTTCTCAAGATAAAAGTGAATTCTGGCGTGGATGCTCCTTGGCCTTTTGTCACCTGTAGGTTTTGGCACAGGTATGCGGTGTGCTCGATCACAGTCACAGGCTTGCAAAGTTGTTCACCCTGAGTAGCTGTGGTAGCAGCTCTGTGACGCCTTTTTATCCACCACCTGATATGACTGCAATCTTAACCATTTTTTGTCTCAATCGTCCCTCCAAGTCATCGATTTTTGTTAACAATTTTTCATACATTTTTGTCATATCAGGAAAAAAAAATTGTTTCAATGTGTGAATGCTTCACTCATGATCAGTTCCTTGTTCCTCTATGGCGGCAATCCTCTCAATCAGTGCCAACGGAGTGCTTATTAGTTCTACAAATTTAAAATCTTAATATAGGGGTTAAAGGTGTGGATACCACTAAGTTAAGTCATTTTACTTTAAGACAGGATTTAGAGAAAAATAACGCAATTTCCACCTGTAGCTCTGAGAAACCTGACTTCTCCATGTGCACCTCACTTGCGCCCCCTCTTGACTCCTGAAAGTACACTGGACATGTTGATGTAATGTCTGTTTCTTCTGATTACATCAATAGAAAAAAATCCCCAAAACCACAGAAATATCCCTTTAAGTGGGAAGCTAAAATCATAATCAAAACTCAATTATTGTTCAGCTCTATCAGTCACATACTGTCCATAGGCGGAAATGGGAGGTTAATGTGACCTCTGCTATTGCACAGAGGAATCTGCAAACATGGTCTCCTCTTTTATGAAAAAGTTTGCACATTTTAGAGATGTCTTAATCTAGGTATGCAAATCAAGAGTTCTTGTTTTGAATAATTTTGTGAAAAACCCTCTAACATTCTTTCCCATCATGAATTTTGTTTTAAACTGTTCTATGTTGCTGCTCTGTAGCCAGAACATCCTCTTCCTGTTTCCAAAAAAGTTTTCCCACTTTTTCCGACAAACTTTTTCTTCTTAAACTTCCTCCACCTGATATGAAGACACAGGCCGTACATTTGGAGCTGGCTAATGGGAGACTTCGTGCTGTCGTGCTGTGTATGCGATAGAGTAAATAAATGGTGGGCAAAAAACTCAGTGACAATAACAAACCTCCCAACCTTATTAGTGAAACATCATCATCAGCCACTCTATCCAAACAAATCCTCCTTTCACGCTGCCATCTGCACACTCTCACACTCGTATAAATCTTTTAGGAGAGAAACTACCTGCTACAGCACATTTGTCAGAAGTGAGAGGGAGATGGTACAGATTGTAATTATCGTTTTCTTCTGTGTTTTGTGTCGGTTGCTTCTGCTCATTAGTGGGGAATAGAAATAATGTATTTGTTGGTTATTTATAGCAGCAGCAATCAGAGGTGATCTAAGGCGAATGTGAGTGAAGAAATGCACTAAAAGCAATGGTCATTAGTGGAGTTACCGTGACATGTTTAGACAAGCAGTACCTACTAATTATATACACTTAAAGTGTGGCAGTACAGCAATTTTAACTGCTAATTGCATCACTTGCTCGCTCACTCCCTGTCAAATCCAGGAGAGCAGATATTGGCTATACATTTTAAAATATAATCATTTTTTAAAAGTTTATTTTGGGGCTTTTATGCCTTGATTTTTGACAGGACAGCTGAAAGATAAGAAGAAGATATAAGGTAGAGAGAGCGGGGGAAGACATGCACCAACAATTCCCAGACTGGGATTCAATCTGTCGATCCTGCAACCAGTGCATTCATCAATTAATCAATAATTAATAGGCCTACTACGCCAATCTTATGTGCCTTATATTATGCCTGATAAACACCAGCACTCCCCTCCCCTGGTTGCCCCAATAAAAATAAAAACAGAAGCCGCCTTCCAGTGTTCTTCATGCTCCCAGCTTCACCTAAAGTTTAGCACAGTCAGCCATCAGCCAAGTCGAGTACAAGAATTTTTTCCTTCCTTCGACATCATCCGGACAGGAGTGTTGCAGAAAGCCTAGAGTATCTGGAGAAGGATGCACAACTCTTCTTCTGCTTAGAAGGATGATACGAGCCCTGCTGTCTTCCTAGAGCTGTATGTTGATGCCACAAGACTTTTAACTTGCTGGAAGCATGGAAGGAACAATATTGGACTGACCCCTGCTCACTTCTGGATCTGTTGGACATCAGACTCTGTAATGATCTGTTAGTTGAGAATTTCAGTGAACAATCTCACATCCTCAGTTTATCTAAAAAACAATATTTATTTAACGATTATAATATTATTAACCCACAAGGCCCAATCTAGCAGTTGTCCAACAGTATGTCAATAATTACACTAGATAAAATCACCAGCCATGGGCTGAAAACGAGTCCCACTCCGGCTATGTCGTGATCTAAAGAAATAGATAGACAAAGAAAGTCATTGGTGTCTATCAGTCTGGAGAGGGTTAAAATCTATTTCTAAGGCTTTGGGAATTCAGTAAACCACAGTGAGAGCCATTATCCACAAATAGTGAAAACTCTGAATAGTGGTGAATCTTCCCAGGAGTGGTCGGCCTACCAAAATGACTCCAAGAGTGCATAGATGACCCATCCAGGATGGGTCATCTATGCACTTTATGTTCTCAAAAGAACCCAGAGCCACATCTAAAGACCTGCAGGCCTCACTTGACTCAGTTAAGGTCAGCGTTCATGATTCAACAATAAGACAGAGACTGGGCAAAAATGGCGTCTATAACCACTGCTGACCAAAACAAACGCATTTGACCAAAAACATCCTGATGATCCCCAAGAAGTTTCAGAGGATATTCTGTGAACTAACAAGACGAAAGATGAACTTTTTGGAAGGTGTGCTTCTTGTTACATCAGGAGTAAAACTAACACCATTTCATCATAAAACTTCATACCAACAGTCAAACATGTTAGCAGTAGCGTGATGGCCTGGGGTGGCTTTGCTCTAAATTGGCCCTTGGTTTTCTTAATCCAGCTCCAGCTGGACTTCTGACCGTAACCCTCAAACATAATTAACAGGTAAACTGTGCCTCCAAAATACAATGATTAAGGCAACCTGAGATAACATTTTTACATCTGCACAGCTGTTTGGTTTTCACTCCGAAAATCAAACTATGATGGCGACACTGGTGGTGCTCATGGTTGCGTTTGCTAATACTAGGGGTAAAAAGTTTCTCTTCATGGTCGTGCCGTCTTTTGCTCCCATAGAAGCACCTCCTCCTCATTCTTATGCCACACATGCTTTGTAAAAGGCTTCCAGGGCTGTTTCAAACTTTGTTTTCTTCTTGTTTGGCCTCTCCTAGAAGACCAGCAACTCTTTAATGATGAAGGTGCTCTCAAGGTAAGTCCTTCTTGGACCAAGAAGCAGAAAACATAAGGTAAGAGTTCAGTGTAATTTATTTAATATGTTGGTGGAGGCTGAAGGTGAAGAGTTGATTTATATAGAAGAGTTTCAGACGGACAGATCCCGCATGAATGCTGAACCTGAGGCACTAATGCGATGATTTCAGATGAAACTGGTAGCCTTTGGTTGCATTTTACCTGTTTGTTTGGATAACAAGTTTCTGGTGCTTGAAAAGGCAAAGCTTTTAAAACCACAGAGCAGAACAGAGGGACAGAGTTCAGACAGGAACTAAATGTTACACTTCAGCAAAGAAGAGGAGGTCTGCTGACACACAACACACTCAGACTGCAGATCTTCACTGTCAGGCCCCATGAAGCTTATAGCGGTCTACCACAGACACTTTATTTGATATTAAAAACAAGTAAGAAGAAGAGACTTATGTCCACTACTGCTCTCAGATGTCTAGAGCAGTGGTTCTCAACCTTTTCAGCCCACGACCCCCAAAATAAAGGTGCCAGTGACCGGGGACCCCCACTGTACCTGAAGTTGGTTGAACACAGCCATGAACATTCAAAAATAGTCATGTGCAGACAAGGCTGTCCATAAAGAGGGATAAGGGGGAAGGTTTCTGGGACCCAGCCAAACTGGGGGCTCATGGAGGTCAGGAAATTCATGATCCATTGTGAAGTTAAGCTGTGAAAACTATATTTCATATTTTACCTAAATAATGACCACTCTTATCAAGGAAAAACAAATATCTTTAAATTTAAGCCTTCTTAAAATGAAAAGAACTTTTGTTAAAAAACATTTTTAAAATGGGTGAAAAATTGCTTAAATTAGTTAATAATGGCAAAAAATGGTAGTAAAGATGTTGAAATTAGATTTTTAAAGAACATAAATGGGTTAAGAGTGGAAAAAATAACCAAAAATTGATTAAATTGGCAAAAACGGGCATAAACAGGGGTAAAAGCAATATAAAAAGTGGCTGAAATGGCTTCAAAGTGCCAAAAAAAAGGGAAATTAGGTGGACTGGGATGAAAAATTGATATAATCTGGCAAAAATTGAATAACTATGGTGAATTGGGCAAAAAGGTGTGTAAATAGTGGCAATAATGAGGCAACAACAGGCAGAAAGTGGCAAGAATTGGTTTAGAAGTGACAAAAACAGGCAGAAAAAAGTGGTGGAAAGGGGATACAGTTGATTCAAATGGGCTTTAAGTGGCTAAAATGTGCTAAAATTGGCAAATTTTGTGTTATAAAGTGATGAAAAGTGATTAAGATTTGGTAAAATTGGTGTAAAGTGGCAACAGTGTAATTTTTTTTTAAATTCTTTTTTTTTTAAGGCATCTGGTGACCCCATCTCAGTGTCTTGCGACCCCAAGGTTGAGAACCACTGGTCTAGACAAGGCAGAGAGATCTCTAGAGATCCAAGATAGATACTACTTGTTGTTAACAGGCAATTGCAAGGATCACTAGATGGGGCCTTTATGGGTCTCTTATGGTCTGATCCACACTCGCAGTTCACACGAGCAATCACAGGCGGGGCCACCATGGAACCCATGGACAAACCTACATGGGACCTCTACTGTAGCCCACATATAACCCATGTGGGGCCCACAAGGACTTGCTGGTTGGGCTGCTTGGGACAAACAAATTTGGGCTCAAAATACAGGATGTCCTGGCTAATACAGGTCTAATTTGGGCAACCCAAATTTCAGTGCTGGCTACTGCCAAAACACGTCAATCCACATGGAGCAGATCAATCAAAATGGCTGTAAAATTGACTAAAACATCCTCTCAACTTAAAAATACATCACATGGACATAGACTCCTAAAAGTAAATAATCAGTTTATCAGCATTATATCCTGTGGCATGAAAACACACATCCTTTGTAGCAAACATAAGCTTTCTAACTTCCTGATGTACTCCCTCATGGAAGAAGCAAAAAAACAAATCATAGAATCATGTTGAAATGAATGGAATATCAAAAGAAAAAGGTAAAAATGTGGTGTTAACATACCATTTTGCTGCAAACTCAGTTTTCCTGTGATCTGGGGAAAGGTTGCTTGCCTTTGGTCGGTGCAAAGAGCTGCACAGCGGAAGCTGAGTGTGTGGACCTTTGGGTTTACCAAGGACTTTTTTCCAAAAATGCATGGTTTTGCTTGTAATAGATTCTAAATCCTGGGGTTAGTTGTTCACCTCACAAGCTACCAAAGGCCGAGAGCATTTTCAGTTTTAACCATTTAGGTTTTGGGGATCTCTGACTTTCAGCAAAATGAGTGGAATTTAAATCTTTTATTATGGGTTATTGGACACATTTATAAACAAACTGGTGAAGAAATTTCCTGCTAAGGTATTTATTGGACTATATTCCCTTCCCAGAATGTAAAAGTCATGGATGAGAAAGTTTTCCATGCATAAAGAGCATAAATGAGGTCATCAAGAGTTAAAAGGGCGTGAACAGGCTGCAGCGATCCAACAGCGTCCCATGCACACAGTGATGTGTTGTAACATAAAGGGCAGCTATTTACATGAGAGGATTTGGGTTTGTGAACACGTGTTTGAGATTGATAGTCCTCAGTCATGCAGCGTGGCAGCTGCAGAGGGCCTGTAAAGGTGTCTGTCCATGAATCAGAGAGGAACAGCCAGGCCAGCCCGGCCAGATTGATGAGGGGCCAACACATGGTTAAGTCTCATTTCATTTACAAGCAGCAGCTAACCCACACGCTGCAGAGTAACGGGGCCCACGGCTGACAGCTGTTTGCATGTATGTCAGAGAGAGAGAGAGAGAGGAGGGTCAAGTTTCTCCCCGCTGGTCTGCTGCTTTAATAGAAAAGTAAAATCCCCTCGGCCATAGATGCTGTAATGAATAATAGGCCGGCTGAGATGGATTGATGGCTGTCCCTTGGCAGGCTTGATCAGCCGAGCTTAAAAAGCTTCTTCAGAACACAGTTTCCCAGAAAGCTGTGGGAAAATCCAAAGCTGGGAAGAGCCTGAAGGATTTGACAATTTGCTCACGTTCAGACAGAGTCAGGGATCAACACATACCCCGAAGAGTTTTCCAGCATTTCACTCGATCCTTTTTATGGCCTCATGACCAAAGAGGGAGTGATGGCTACAGACCACACAGAGATGACTGTTCTAATTACTCTGTGCAGGGCCGTCCATAAGGGGGATGAAGGAGCCAGCCAATCTGGGGCCCATGGAGATCAGCAAAATCATGGTCCATTGTAAAATTAAGCTGTGATAACCGTATTTTATTTTTCACCTCTTTTATCAAAAGATTTCTTTTATTTATTAACAATGTAATTCAGCCGTTTTCAAAAAGAAAACCCTTTTCTCTAAAACAGAATGACCTTTTTATTAGCAATGATAAAAATGTGGATAGGCACACTGAATGAAATGACTGATTGAATGATGAAGTAATGTCAGACTTCATAGCAAAGCCATGATGTGCACAAATGCCAGGATGCCAGAAAAAAAAGTAGAAGAAACTGAGAAAAACTTAATGGAAAAGAATTGTTTATTGGTGAAAACAGACAAAAAGAAAATCAGCAATGATGAGGAAAAAGTTGCAAAAACAGGGAAAAGAGTTGGGGGACAAAAAGCAAAAGTGGGCAGAAATTGACTTAAAGGGTTGTAAATGGGCTGAAAGTGGGAAATAATAGGCAAAGAGACCAAACAAAGTGGCAGAAATTTGGCAAAAAGAAGCAGCAAAAATGGGAGACAAGAAGCTAAAAAAAATGGAAGAGCAAGAAGGAACTCTCAGAAATCCATGACAGGTGCAAAAAATGCCTGAAAAGGGGAAAAAATGGGCTGGAAAATGCAAAAATTGGCAGAAAGAGTTGAAAAAATGGTAAGAATTGGCAAAGAGAAGTGCTAGAAATGGGCTACAAGGGGCAAAAGAGTGGAAAAAATTGGCAACATGTGGCTAAAACGTGACAAAATTGGCATGTAAATAAAAGGTGGCAAAATGAGCGACATGTGACTTAAGCTGTCAAAAATGGGTGATAAGTGGCTTAAAAGTGGCAAGAATGAGCAACATGGGGCTCAAAGGTGGAAGAAAATGGGGGATGAGTGGCTAAAAAGTGGCAAAAATAAGAGATGTGGCTTAGAGGTAGCAAAAATGGGCGGTAAGTGGCTACAAAGTGGCAAAAATGAGAGACATGTGGCTCAAAGGTGGCAAAAATGAGAGACGTGTGGCTTAAGGTGGCAAAAATAAGAGACATGTGGCTTAAAGGAGGCAAAAATGAGTGACAAGCCTAAAAAGTAGTAAAATGAGCAACATGTGACTAAAAGATTGCAAAAATAGGTGATTAGTAGCAAAAGAGTAGAAAAAATGGGCGACAAGTAGCTAAAAAGTGTCACAAAAGACTGAACATTGAACCCAATAACAGCCTGACACAGTTTTCAGCCCTGAGATGAAGTAGCTGTTGGCGAGGATGCTAGCACCAATGCTACTGATCCAACACACATACACTGACCGGGACGGCCTGTTCTCTGGGTTTTTCAGGGGTTCAGCTGGTTCTGTGGGCAGGCCTGCTGTCGGACGTGAGCGGTCCCTTTGAGTACCCAATATTGTTTATGAGTGACGCTTAAAACTCAAATTTAAAAGAACTGATAATCCCTTACTGCACTTCCAGGTTTAAAAACAAAGGTAAAAGCAGAAAAGTGTGAGCAGGTTTCAGCTTTAATTTTGGAAAACGAGTTTAGTGCACGTATTTGCCTGACGAATGTTTGCATTCATTTCTGAAAGCGGAGCCGTGGTTTGCACGGGGAGGTAATCTCTTTACATTTTTGGCATTCTGCATGTTGGATCTGCACTGTTTACTTGTTTATTTACAGTCCTTATAATCAAGTGTTTACTCTGGCACTGTGCATGTTTTTACCTGCACCTTCCTATTTACATCTTTAATCAGGAGACTGCTAATCTGTCACATTTCTGGCAATCACTGCTTATTTATCGCTTTAATTATAACCTTTACTCTTGTAAGTTGTTTGTTTTCTAAGTGTACTCTACATATAGCAGCCATATTTTAACGTTGCATCAAAACTGTTGCACAACAACCTCCAAATAATTTAAAAATAGGACGACTGCATGTTTGAAAAAGCAGAGCTTTATTCTGGTGCATTGCCATGTGCTGCTTCATGATGATATGATGAATGCTGCTGCAGGTGAACTTATCACCTTAAACTAAGCATAGACAGAGAAACACATTCAGGTGCAGAAGAGGTTGAGATTTAGTCTTAAAGATGTGCAGCTATTGTTGTATTTTCACATTTCTGCTTACTTTATTCATCGTTCTTCTCAAAGTTGTGTCCAAAACCTGCAGCACTGATCATAAGTTTTTCTATTTAAAGGTTATATTCAGGCCTTTATCTAACTCTCTAACTCAGATACCCTCACAGCCACTTGGTCTAGTCTTAGTATTGAGTGGAGATGTGAGCCTCGTGGCTCCTCAATCTGCTGGCATTGATCTGAGAGAAAGATCAAACTGTGGCCAGACTCTCTGAGGAATCTGCTCTTCTTTAACCATGTCACTGTGTCTGTAGGTGAGTGTTGAGGAGTAAACATGCATATACTCCACTGTGACATACATGCTGAGATATTCAAACAAATGTGACACATTTTACAGAGAACTCTGAGTGAATATGAAATCAGATCTGCCTCTGGTGAAATTTTCTATGGGCTTTGTATGCACCAGAGTGTGACAAAGCTCCGTCTCCCTTGGGTGAGGGTTTGCATCAATGTGTCAAAGTGTTTGCACATGCTGTGCATGGGTCTATGCGACTGATTTCTGAGTGGCACCACCAAACCTGATAGTGGATTGGACTGGAGAGATGGCTGGGCAGTCAGACTCCATCCAGACGACCCAGAGCCAGCGGCGTCTCCTTGTTTTATCAGCTGGGACAGTCGAGCAGCTCCAACATACAGCAGGACGGCCAGTCAGGGGAGGAGATATTCTTGACTTGGCCGCTCATTCAGTTAAGCTACAGATGAAGATATCAAGGTGCATAAAAAAGTTTTTGAGGCACTTGTCCTTCAGAAAAATAAGTTTAGCATTTATATGTTGGAGCAGAGAATTCAATTTTTGAGGTAAAAATGGGGGTTTATGTGAATGATAAAATAAAACAAAATTTCTTTGTATGTTGGTAGTCTGATATTTTATGCGAATCAAGCTGCATAAATACCCACCCCTATTAAAGTGACTGACCTAACTCAACAGAGGTCCAGCCAATTAGTCACACAGTTAATAAAATGGGGATCACCTGAGTGCAGTGAATGTGTCTCAAGGGACTGCAGTATAGAGGCACCTGTCTCTGGACGGTCCAGTCACTGGTTAATCAGTATTCCTAGCTACCATTACACCATGAAGGCAAAAGAACACCACAAGCAACTCAGAGAAATGTTGTTGTGAAATCAGTTGTTTACGGCGTCTTTTTTTCCCCTCACTCTCTGAGTGGCAGCTGTCAATTCAGCACCATGGACAGAGACTCATCTACACAGGCTCATTCTTGTGCTAAAACATCAACGTCACTTTTCACAACACAAATGCTGCACATCAGGAGGTTTAATTAATATATTATGTCAGTCCCATTGCAGCTGTACAAGAAACAACACAACAACACCACATGCAAGACATAACGCAAACAGGCTTTAGCAGAGCAAGTCTGCTTAAATCATCAACAATGCTATAGTCAGTTTGAGTCGACAAGCAGACCTTTTTCAGCAGTGCACAGTACATAACACATCAGTGTGTATAATTATAATCCAATCTGTGATCCAAATAAACTCATTTCACTTTACAAGCAATCAGCAGTTCCAAAGCAAATCTCTCCACACCTGCACTGTAAACCCAAATGAGCTGAGTTTACTTAAAAAATACTAGTAAACCGGTTACCTTAAAAAAACTAAGTAATGTAAGATAAAAACTTATGTTCATTTAACTCAACATCTTAAGTAGTTACAATTATTATTGAAGATGATTCTACTGAATATCTTTAATTAAAAAAGAGTTAATGCCTATTTGATACAACTTAAGATATTAAGTAATCTTAATAATTTTGCAAAATAATAGAACTAGACATTTTCAGTTAAGTCGATTTAATTCTGAGTCAATTTCACTTAAAATCTTTTGTACGACTTATGATACCATCAAATTATTCTACTAAATGTTTTTACCTTTGAGTGATTAAATAAGATAAACAATACAAAAGCCAAAATATAAATCAAAGCCATGGCCATGCATAATTTTTATAATGTTCATGTTCATTGCAAAGTTGTTATTATGCATATTTAGTCTATTAGTTGATGTTTTTAGTGAGAAATGTTTTTTGAAGTGTGACACCATGAGTGAGGGGGTCAATGTTGCAGACCAGCCTGTCTGCATGTAACTGTATCTGTGGTTGAGAATAAATAATAGCTGCTCATGCTTCCTGTGTGAGAGCTTGTCAAAGTCATTCATCTTGTCTCAGAACCATTCCTTTTCACTGCTTACCACAATATGAAACCAGAATAGCACTCAGAAAATGCAGACCTCTGCCGTTAGCCCTATCATCCAGTAGTGAAGAGTCCTTTAAAAACATTCCTGGAACATTCCTCCACATGGAAATCTTGACGGAAGCATTGCCTGCCGGTCTCAACAGATGCACTGACAGTTTCACCCATGGTTTTTTGAAAATTTTGAAATAGCCCCTCCCCTTAAAGAACTAAACATACTAAGTTATCTCAGCTTAACATGATCATTGCATTGCATCTTTCAGCTGAATAGTACAAACAACTAATCTGATTTAGTAATGTCAACGTTTTTTGACAAAACACGGAAGAATAAGCGATGATTACTAAAAAGTTTAAGTAGAAACAAAATCTGGGTTTACAGTGTGAGCGCGTTCGCGAGCACAGACACACAGACATACACACAGTAAAAAAGGAGCCTACCTTTCACTAGTTTACATGGCAAGCTTTCATCTCTGCAAAAGTCTGCTCGCTACGAGACTTGACTGAGATTTTGATGACTGACAGACTTCTGATGTGGTGAAGCTGCTTGCCTGTCCTTGACTTAAAGACATGGCTGAGGGTTTATCAGTCTGTAAACATAACCACGGACTTGGTGGTTCATGTGGAGGTGAAGGAGTATCTTCTCTTGTGATGCTAGCGGCACTTGCAGCTGCCGCCAATTTGGCATTTTTGGGGGTTGAGCCATCCTTATTCAAGTTTCCTGGATCAACAAATCTTAAAAATGCACCTGGTTGTGTCTGTAGCCACTTGCTCCATAAGTAGTATTATTTTTTATTCTCGTATCCGGATAGTCTTGGTGTTTTTGACATGCTAGCGACCAAAATGCACTTAATACAAACTAAATTTGTTACAGTACACTGACCTGTCATTGGCTCATAAGGGTTAGGGTAGGTGAGGGGGTAAGATGAATGATGGGTCTGGATTAAGTGACACATGCCTCAGCTGTGCATTGTGCTTATAGGGTGTTTACTATACCGAGCGGGCAAATTGCAATTGGCTGGTTATTCTGTGTATTTTCTGATGCTTATTTTTGCCGCCCCTGCTTCAGTGCCGCACTATGCAGAGACCTAGCTCACCAATATGGACGCGCTGGCCCTGCTTGTCAGTGAGAATTCAGGCTGTGCACGACAGTCGGACCGCAGCGTGAACACATAAATATCGAATGTTGTGTGTCATCAATGTTTCAATCACACAGTGAACCAGACCACAGAGTAGGATGAATTCAGTCCGAGCAGAGGCAGGGACAAAACGTATACCCCCGGGGATGAAAATTTATCATCAGAGGGGAGGAAGACAGAACCAGAAGGGGGGAAATTCTCTTGAACCTTAAAGTGCGAGCGTGTGTTTGAGAAGACTCTGCTTCAATCAGAACTATCACTTAAAGGAAATGGTAAACTATTTATAGCAGATATAAAACATGTTAAAAACTCTTTGCGCCCAATAATAAAGAGGAAAAGAGGCAGCCAGGCTAAAGGTTTTTGAGTGAAACAGTCTCTGATTTCAGTTATTTGTCGTATAATTCATAATACCTTCAGGAGTTAGAATAAAGGTGCTTTAAACATCTCTGTTTCTGGGGTTTAATTCCTGAGTCACATTAACAAGGGAGGTGGAACAGGGTGTGAATAATGACAAATTACACTGTGTTCCATTTGCTATGAATATACTGTTCATTCTTTCCTAAATAGTCGATATAATTGGCAGTCAATAGGATGTTTCATTCCTCAACAATCATATTGTAATCTGGATTTTATTCGACAAAATTACCAATGATGACAATGACATTTTTTGCAAAGTAACTTAAAAGATAGTGTTACCAATTATTATGCAAAACAGTTTCATAACACTCAATAGTTTCTAAAGGACAAAAAACAGAAATTTCTTGTCATTTTTGCTTTAGGAGGTAATTTTCGCAAGTCAAAGCTATTTCAATCAAAAACATCTTTACAGATCCAGGTCCATTGTAACATAGGAGCCTTTCTTTGATATAACCTTAACACTCTCTCTTCCATTGAACTTGTAAGTCCATGTAGAGTTCCTGCCTCTGTTTCCTTCAAGGATGCAAGAATACCCTCCCAAAGCTGCTGTTTGGAGGTAAACTGCTGTCCATCTTCATAGAGCGTCCTTTTAAGGATGCTCCACAGGTTCTCAGTAGGGTTGAGGATGATGGTGGCCACACTCTGATTTTTGTCCCCTTTATGGTCATAGCAGCCAAGGCCCCAGTGGGATTTTTGCAGCATGGGATGGTGCGTTGCCTTGCATGAAAAAGCACGGTTCTTCTTTTTGTACCGTGGCAGGAAATGGGCAGTTAGGAACTCCACATATCTGCCGAAGTCATTTTGACACCTTGAGGGCCCCTTAAAAGGGCCTACAAGCTCCTTTCCTATGGTTCCAGCCCAAAAACAATAACTCCACCACCTCCTTGCTGACGTTGCAGCCTTGTTGGAACATGGTGGCCACCAACCATCCAGAACTCCCTCCATCCATTGAACTATTGCATTCATCAGTGAATAACACTGTTTGGAAATGAGTCTATATATATTTCTGAGCCCACTGCAATCACTTCTCCTTGTGGGCATTGGTTAAAGGTAAAGGTGGCTGCAGAATCTCATCTCGATATCTCTCTGCTTTGAGATTGCCTCCTCCAAAAGATGTTAGTCTATCGGTGCAGCAGTCAGCATAGCTTCCTTCATGTCTTCTCCACACATTGACCCTACGGTCCAACTGCCCTCTCATCACTGAACATAATGTTCCTCTACATCACAGGTGTCAAACTCAAGGCCCGGGGGCCAAATCCGGCCCCCGGGCCTTTTCACTGGCCCACCAGTATAAGGTCTTCATATTTCCTCCAGTATAATAATGTAAACTTCAACTTGATTATGTAAAATATCCTTGTTAAGCCATAAAAATCTGATTAATTTGTGTTTTATTTCATATTTTCAAATTAGCATCTCAAGATTTTGACTCAAACTTATAATTTTGACTTTTCATTTCATACTTTGACCTTTTCAACTCAGAATTTGGACTTTATATGTCACATTTTTATCTTTTAGATTCCCAATTTTAAATTTTAAGTCATATTTGGACCTTTTCAACTCCTTATTTTGGCTTTTTAATCCCATATTTGGACTTGAAAAAAACATTTTTCTCATATTTTGACATTTTTAATGATTTTTTTTTTACTTTTATATCATATTTTGACCGTTTTGCACTCCCAATTTGAAAGTGAAGTTATATTTTTAACTTTTTAAGTAATCATTTTGAATTCTAGCTCATAATTTGACATTTTCAACTCTGGATTTTGGCTTTTTAATCCAATATTTGGACAAATCAGACTCACAATTTAAAATTTTAAGTCATATTTTTACTTTTTAACTCGTGATTTCAAAATTGATCTCATATTTTCACCTTTCAAACTTATGATTTCAATTTTCTCCTCATATATTTGCTCTTTAAAAACATTATTTTTCTATTTTTAATATCGTGTTCTAATATTTTGAACTAATAAGTTGGGATTTTTATCTCAGATTTGAGCCTTTAAACTTATCATTTTTACTTTTTTGGATTTCCGGATGATTTATCATCAATGCTGTTTTTTTTTTCATATTTTATTACTGGTGAAAATGATGTTGACATTTTATGGTTAAATCTTGACCCTGTTAGACCCTCAGGTTAGACCTGAATCCAGAATCTGGCCCCTGCTGTGACTGAGTTTGACGCCCCTGCTCTACATGTTCTAGTTCCAATGGACAGCACTTGGATTGTCAGCACCCAAGGGGAACTAGAAGCTTAAAACAAGAGTCAGTGGCAGAGTAAGCTCTTTTGCATTTACAGGAAAGATCTGGCCCATTTTTCATGGGCGCAATCCACATACTCAGCTCTGCTGCTCATCCCACAAATGCATGTTCCTTACAAATGTGGCTCCATTTAAAGCATAATAGACAGGCTCTTCAACGGTAGAAGATTTAATGCCAAGAAGCATTGTCACAACAGAGAAATAACAAACACAACCATCCTTAGCTTTTGTGCCAAGTTTACTTTTCATATTGCTGTTTAAGAAATGTTCCTGTCAGACACTCCTGGTACCTTGTCATCTCCCTCTCTCCTTGTCCCTTGTCTTTAAACACATGTATCAGAGAGGAGGTTAAAGGAGGAAGAATGTGTCACATCTCACAGCATCAATCTAAGTCTATTAAAGCTGATTTTGTCAGTGGCGTTGCATGCAGTTTGGACAAACTGTTTGATTTACTGTAGTAAGTAAGCCATCATCAATTCAAAGATATTTAAAGCCAGAAAGAAACTGTACCAGTGTTGTATCTTGTGTGGTGCTAAGTGTTGATTACTGTGTGCTCTGCACTTTTACCAGAATGACTCGTCAGCACTAAGGCCACAGTAAAACAAGCAGTCCGGAAATGTAAAACACACCATTTCCTTTGCTCTGCAGGAGTTTCCCCAGGGGACAGCAGGGGTATTTAGAGCAGCAAATATACAAACTTTCATAAAGTGACTGAACTTGATAAAAGTGCAGCTCAAATCAGTAATGGAGCGGTGAAACTCAAAGAGCCGCAGACCTTCTGTACTTTAAGCAGTGAGTGAGAGGATGCTAGAGGAAATAAGTGACTGAGATAGTGCTTGTCATGTTTAAGAAGAGAGGGAAATACAGTACGTCGCTCCGTTAAGGGTACACCCTCAATCATTCCCTGGTTGTTCTCTCAGACGGGCCTTTTCTGCCTCCATGACTTACAGATAAGAGACGAGACGATTTCAAGGTGGTGGAGGGAGAAATAGAAAGTGAGACTAGAATCTCAGCCCTCTGTCTGACTCTTTCATATCAGAGAATAAAATGAAGTGATTGATTTTCTGTCCTCCCCTCCTTCTGCCTTCTGCAGACTCTCCTTGTCACTCCTCTCCCTCCCAGGGTGTTTAACCAGAGCGTGCTCGTCGTCCACAGTGGTTTTCTTTGATGTCCTCCTGTCCTTCTGCATCTTTTCATTTTCCACTCACAGAAGGTCGCCGCCTGCTCCTGGGTTGAAGGTAGAGGGCAGCCTGTGAGGCAGGGATGGAGGGAGAGAGAGTGATAGATATGGGAATTTGAGCGAGGAGAGAGAAGCTGCTGACTCGCTCATAGCCTCAGGCGTTGGTCTGTCAAGTGTGGTGCTCCAAAGCTTCGTTTCAGCTTCTCCTCCCAGCGCTTGGTTTCACGACCATGTTGATCTAAAGGACTGAGCAGGAGGGAGAGGTCTATGAGTGCATTTTAACACATTTCTGTCTTTAGATGTCAAAAACAGCTGATGTTTTACTTAATTCTTCAGTGACAACTTTACACAATCATGATGTTTTTTGGTTAAGTCAGCAAATCAACTATAGCTGTATCATACAACATGAATTCCAAAAAAGTTGGGACACTGTGTAAAGTGTAAATAAAACAGAAGGCAATGATGGTCACATCTCTAAACCCATGTTTTATTCACAATAGAATATCAACAATATATCAAATTTTAAAATTAAGACATTTCACTATTTCATGAAAAATACCAGTTCAATTTGAATCTCAGAAAAGTAGGGACAGGGCCATGTTTAGGGGAGACTGGGGACAGATGAAACAATTTTTACATTACTCTCAGTTACTCAAAGACTATTTGGACTAGGCACACCAAATCTTTACATATTAAACTTACATGTCTCTGCTAATGACCCATACCATTTAAAGATGGCTACATATGACATATCAATCACAATATTTATTTGAATAGAGGCATTAAGATCTTGCAACTGACCCCAAACCTGGGGACAGTTGCAACATGGATCAGGGATGGTTGCAACATATTAAAAACACATTAAAATTCACTAATTTCAATAAGCACGGTATTCCTACAATATTAAAGTATATTTAATAAGTCTTGTTTTGTGTAAAACACAGGCCTACCTTGAGGCAATGTGCAGATGTTACTGAAACTATAAAAACTCAATATTTCAGTGTGGGACAAAAAGAATGGAGTAATTTGCAATACAAAAAAACATTTATTAAACATGTTTTTAGTGAATAGAATTCAAATTGTTTCAAAACTCTATATGTCAACAAATAAATGGACTTTTCTCCTGTTTTCATGGGAAAATTTATCTGGCTACTTTGGCCCATAGCACAACAGATACAACAATATTTGCTCATTTTTGCTCAACAAGTTATTTTGGGAATTATTTTGTTTATCATTAGCATTAGTTTCTCATTGTCTTATAATATTATTGCCTGTTTTGTTCATCATGAGTAATGAAATATATTAATCGTGCCTATTTTGAACTAAAAATCTACAGAAACACTGTTGTGTGGTCTGTTTTGATATGACTTGAATGGGGACAGTTGCAACAGTTGCAACAGTTGCAACCGTCCCCATGGTATCAGTCATGACAAAACATCATGTGCTAGCTAGCCAGTATGGCCTCTCTCTTCTTGGTGGGCAGAGTGTCTAACTGAGCATGTGCAGTGTGAGTGTCATCACTCTAGCATGTTTCTGATATGAGAAATAAGGCTTGTTGCAACTGTCCCCAGTCTCCCCTACCCTGTGTAGCATCCCTTCTTCTTTTAACAACAGTCTGTAAACGTCTGGGAAGTGAGGAGCCCAGTTGAGTTTTTGGAGAGGAATGTTGTCCCATTCTTTTATGATGTAGAATTCTAGCTGCTGACCGGTCCTGGGCCTTCTTCAATGGGTTTGTAGTTTTATGATGCTCCAAATGTTTTCTGTTGGTGAAAGTTCTGGACTGTAAGGCCTGCCCTTCCTTTTTTAAAATCACATACTTTGATTTTAAACATTCATACTTCAGCGAGACAATCCTAAACTACATACCGCATCCCTCACAACAGCATGGCTTCAGAACAGAAGAGTCCAGGTCCTGAACTGGCCTGCCTTCAGTCCAGGCCTTTCACCAAAGAAAACATTTAGAGCGTCATCAAATTAAAAACCAACTGGAGAAGATCCAGGACTGTTGAGCAGCTAGAATCCTACATTGGACAAGAATGGGACAACATTCCTCCCTAAAAACTGCATCAACTGGTCTCCTCACTTTTTTTCAAAAGAAAAGAAGATGCTACACAATGGTAAACATAGCATTGTCCCAACTTTTTTGAGATTTGTTGCTACAATTAAAATAACTGGGTTTTGACTGTGTGTAACTGTGTGATAAAAGGCTGGTTTCCAAAAAAGAATTTCAAACTTTGATTTATCTGTCCACAGAACAGTTTTCCGTTTCAAACTGTGAGCTGATATCAAGCTGGATGGTGTCTCACATCTTTAGAAGAGAGAGAAAAGTTTAAATTTTTGAATCATATGACCACAGAACAGTTTTCCATCTTCATTTTAAAAAATTTTCTACCATGCTCATCCCTGTCAGAGTCGGTGAGTTGGCTTTCACTTTTCAAACTCCATGCAGGCTTTTTTAATGTTTAGCACTCAGAAGAGGCTTCTGTCTAGCCCAGTGGTTCTCAACCTGGGGGTTGGGACCCCTTTTGAGGTCATGAGACACTGAGAGGGAGCCAGATGCCTTCCAAAAAATAAAAAATGTTTTTAAATGACTTCAAAAGGTATATTTTACCATTTTTTAAAATAAAAATATCTGTATACAATTAGTTAAATGTAAAATAAAAACATGGCCATTTGGGGAAATTTTCACTCTGATCAATATAAGCTGAAAAATATCTCATGATTTGGAGGCAAACATTATATGATAACAGCCCAAAAGCACTTAAAAAATTAGCAGTCAAACTAAAGAAGCAGAGGGAAAATTCTGAAATGGTTGCAATCAAAGATGAAATTTCCACAACTCAAAGGGGAAAGTTGAAAATAGCAGAATGTTTTAGGGATTATTACCAGAAACTCTATACCTGAAATGGTGTAGAGTGGATAACTACAAAACCAAAGAATATTTGAAACTTTTAAACCTTCCTACTGTAACAGATAAACAAAATAAGATTCAGTAAAACCAATATTAGAAGCAGAAATATGAAATACTATTCAGAAAAGCAAAAACAGGAAAAAGCCCAGGCAGTGATGGCTTTACCCATGAATTTTATAAAGAATTTAAATATTTCAAAAATAATCAAAATGCAAGTCTGTCTTCAACTCTGCTTCAGCCTCCCTCAGGCACAGTGGGGGTCGACAGCCTTTTTCTCCATGGCAAAAACTAGACTAACAAAAATAGATCTGTGATGACTAAAACTGACAAAAGTTTAGTTTTCATCAGGATGACTAAAACTAGACTCAAATGTAATGTTTTCGTCGGACATTCAGATATTTCTCTACTGGTGGTAAATCTGTCAGAATATAATGCATCTGTATCTCTTCTGCCTCTCAGCTGTAGAAAGCAGGGACCCCAGGTTTGGCAGAGTGCAGAGAACACACTACCATGGTTTGGTACCAGATTCAAGCAGGAGAATAAATGCGTGGACTAAAAGTAAAGACTAAAATGTGAGGACTTTTTATGGACTAAAACTAGACTAAAACTCAAAAGGGTAGAAATGACTAAAATGACTAAAAGAGATTTTGTCTAAAGACTAAAACTAAAAATAGCTGCACAAATTAATTGTCCTATCTCCACACAGGATCTCTGCAGCTCAGTCAGAGTGACCATCTGGTTCTTGGTCACCTCTCTTACCAAGGCCTGATTCTCAGTTTGGCAGGGTAACCAGCTCTTTGAAGAGTCCTGGTTGTGCCAAGCTTCTTCTATTTCATAATTATGGGAGCTTTCAGTGCGGTAGATTTTTTTTTTCTGCGGAAAATTCTTCCCTAGATCTGTGTCATGCATTTATCTTGTATCTGAGCTCTGCAGGTAGTTCCTTTGACCTCATGGCTTGGTTTTTGCTCTGATTTGCACGAGGCCTTCTATAAAGAGATGTGTGTCTTTCCAAATCAGTTTAATCACCGCTGGTGGACTCCAATCAAGGTGTAGAAACATCTCAGCAAAGATCCGGAGAAATGGAAGGAACTAAATGTCAAGTCTTCAAAGAGTCTGAATACTGCCAATGGGATTTTTAAGTTTATTATTTTTTATGGTTTCATAAACTTGTAAAATTCTGTTTTCACTTTGTTATGACGGGGTATGGAATGTAGATTATTGAGAAAAAATGCACTCAAATTACTGTAGCATCAGGCCGCAACATAACAAAACTGACAAAGGTGAAATGACATGCATTTGTGGAGGCCTGATGCACTGTGGAAAGGAGCACGTGTTGCAGAAGTTTGCTCAGTTAGGAACTTTTTTCCTGAAGTCCTCTGTGCTGCCAGAGGGAGGCCCGCCTCACACTTTGAAAACTGTTGCTCTAGCAGGTTACTTAGAAACATGTTGACCCCTCAAAACTGTTCATAATAAAACCAAGTCTGAGGAAAAGTGCCAGGATAACCTAAGGTCGACTCAAACCTTGAAGAAATATCAAAGAATCAGGGACCCCAGTTGGATTAAGTAAGTTTCTCCAGGTTGTAGAAGAGCATGTTCCTTCAGTTTCTCTCTAATTTGAATCCAGATGGACTGAGTGATGATGCCCCCCCCCAATCCCCCGACCACCCCAGTGGTCTGATAGCTGTAGTTATGCAGAGACACTCTGATGTCTGTCGACTCATTTGCAAATGATTTGTGCACCAGAGGAGTTACTTCTTGATTACCAATGAGCCGTGTGGTTTCATTTTATCTGTGAGAAAATGGATGTCTCTAAGGATGCTTTACTGATTCTCACAAAACATTGGGTTTTTTTAAACTCCCAAAAATAACCCCAAAGGGAAAGGTGTGATAAGAGGATAGGAAAGAGAACCACAGTGAGAATCTGACTGCTCTTACACCTGGGGAGCATTACCTCAAATTTCCACATACTCTGCTTGCGCTGCAACCCTCAATGATCCACAAGGAGAGGCATTGTAGAGCAAACCGCTGCTTTTCTAGTCAGCCTTTGCAATTCCACTTCACGTGTTCTGGTCTGTCTCCAGTGCGTCCCAGAAGCACAACTTTTCTCCACTGGAGTTACGTGCCAGGTTGATTTTCAGCTGGCCAAAACACAAAGAGCAGAATCATTCGGGGGGGTGCAAAGCTTCCGACAGTTTAAATACAACACAATGCTGTTCACCACTGTAGAATCTGGCCAGACTCCACCAGGGCCGGCCTCAGAAGTTTTTAAAAACACAACCTACTCAAACGACACAACCATCCATCCATTTTCTACGCCAGGGGTTCTCAACCTCTTCAGCCCCTAAAATAGAGGTGCCAGACCCCCAAGGACCCACACTGTACCTGAGGATGGTGGAACACAGCCATGCATATCTAAGAACAGTCATGTGCAGTAGATGGCATCCATAAGGAGGGAGAGCTACTGGGTCCCAGCCAAACCGGGACCCTTGAAGTCAGCAAACTTATGGTCCACTGTAAAGCTAAGCTGTGATATCAATATTATATTTTGTACATGAATAATAACTGTTCTCATCAAAGCAACAACTATCATTTTTGTATTAATTTGTGCTTCAGTGTGTAGCCTTTTTAAAAATGTTGGTCCCTTTTCTTAAAGCTAGAATTAAAAATGGGTAAAAGTGGTTTAAATGTGCTAAAAATGGCAAGATTGGTGGAAAAGGTGGTTAAAGTGGAAAAAATGGGTCTAAGAATAGGTAAAACGGGTTAACAATGGCAATATTGGCTTAAAAGTGGCAGAAATTAGCAGTAAAGGGGGTGAAATGGGATTAAAAAATGGGAAAAATTGGTTTAAAATGGCAAAAATGAATCAACAGAGACAGAAAAATATGCAGAAAGTAGCAGATATGGGTTAAATGGGCAAAACTAGGTATAATAAATATGTAAATGTAGTTCAAATGAGTGTAAAAAGTGGTGAAAGTGGTTAATAGAGACAATAATGGGTCAACAGGGGCAGCAATAGGTGGAATGTGGGAAGAACTGGTTTAGAAGTGGCAAAAATGGCTTAAAAGTGGAAGACATGGGCAGGTAAGGTGGGAAAATGGGATTAACCCTTTGACTTCCACAGTAAGAAATACATTTGCAAAAAATTATGTGTTGGTAAAATTGTGCTCCTGCCTCTTCATTGAACAACATCTCAGGTTTTATTTTTCAGATTACCCAATCAGGAGCCAGATATGCAAGTCAACCAGCTGGTTGACTTGCCTGTTTAGGGATATTCTGGGCATGAATGGATTTCTTTTATTTCTGCAACAAAATGTTTTATTTTTTTCATATAAAATCATGACAGAGGGTATAACCTGTTAAAATATTACTAAATATATTTCTTGACTAATGTATGTATATATATATATATATATATATATATATATATATATGCTTATAAAATCAACAATGTAATTTCAGTGAAATAAAACACAGCCCACATTGCTAAGTTATTCACTGTAAACAAAATATTTATGAACAGAGATGTAAACAGGCTTCATATTTCAGCGTCACACTTGCGTAACTTGCTCGCTGGACCACAGAGTGTGAATCTATGACCCCGTCAAACACCTGCATTCACTTCGTGTGGTATGCAACAAAGCGCTACTTTTAGTGCCTGTGATTGAGATAAAGGGAGATAGAGTAGGCCCGTGTGTTTTAAATTGTAGAATTGTAATGATTCATACAATATTAATATCAAATCTGTATGATATACTGTAGTTTTTTATGCAAAAACATTACTCACCATTCAAATGAATGGCTCTAACCTGCAAGGCTGTTAACCCAGAACTGGCAACTCAACCAGGCGGTTGACCCAGTTTTCTGAGGAATCTCACACATATATTTTATTGTCAAATTTATTTCCTTCAACTAAAATATGATGGTTAGAGGGTCTAGTAATGATATTTGAAAATATTTTTTATTACCTGGATGTTTGCTCTTACTCTGAGATTACCGAGGAGCTGTGCAGCACTGAGTCACATCACTTTTTTCGCTCAGTGATATTTACGCACAGTAGCGCCACCCATTGGATATAATCAATGTTACATACACTAGTCAGTGAGGTGAATGAGGATAAATAGCTAAAGACTGGTTTTCAAAGTTTTGAATACAGCAATATGGTGGCGAAAAAAAGGTTAACCGCACGTTTACAGTGCAAGTTAAAGGGTTAAAAAGTGGTGGAAATGGGTTTGAAGTGGTGAAAATTGGTGGCAAAAAGTGATGAAAACTGATTTAAATTTGGCAAAATTGGTGTGATGTGGCAAAATGGATAAAAAAAGGCAAAATGGGTGCAAATTGCACAAAAATGATGGAAAGTGGCAGATTATAGTGGCAAAATCGGGTGGGAGAAGTGGTTTAAAAGTGGCACAGATAAATACTATGAAAGTTAGATCCTAAAAATAGTTCGATACACTTTTAAGCTCTAAAATGAGATATTTGTGAGCCTGGATGCTAGCACCAGTGCTCCTGATAAAACACAGCTACACTGATATCATTAATTCATCACAACAGAGGAGGGCCCATTCTCTGGGTTTGTCAGAGGCCCAGTCAGATCTGTTGGCAGACCCATGAGCAGATTTACTTTTATGGATTTTTTTGAAACATTACTTGATTTCTCAAACATCCTGAATTCGATGCTGCAATAAGCTATTTCTTATTTGCTTGCTGTTGGTCCTCTGGACCCAGCACCCACCCTCCGTTGTTTGGATGTAGTCTTCAGACCTTCCTTTAGATGGAAAACCTCTCGACATCAACCTTTATTTCAGGAGTTTGTCTCCCAGTGAGAACAGCTCTGTACACAAAGACCAGTTGGTGTTTTCACTCTTCACATCAAACATGTTGGGACCAGCCGACGTGTGATGAGCTCAGCGGGGAATCCTCGTCTCTGCGGAGGGCTGAAGACATCGGCAGCTTCAATCATGGTCAAAAGTCACAGCAGGGATTCAGTTTTCTGAGACGGTTTCTCACACCAGCCTCAACAATTATCCTTAAAGTCCTCTTGATACTGCTGTAGAGTAGCTCTACAGTGTCAGGGGGATAAAGAAGGGTTAAAATCTACCAGTACTGTCAACAATCCAACTCTGACCATGAGTTGTGATGCAGGACTCCTCTTATCCTGAACTAGAGAACTTGAATTCTACACGGATGGCTGAAACAGAAAGTTAATAACGTGCGTCTGAGTGTTGATTGATGGAGATCGTGGTGAAATGGGATAGAAATATTTATTTTGGGTCCAGTGGTGTTTTGTAATTCATGGAAAGTGTGACTAATGACGCTCCCGAGAGCTAATGAGATTTAGATCTTCACCATAGAGGCAGAGGAGTCATTAGTGCTGCTGGAGGAGTTCAGATGGGAATGAAATCTCACACTTTGTGTACATTAGCATGTTGAAATTTGTTTGCATGCCTTTATTTGAACACTGTAACACAATTACGGATGTGAGCTGAAATCTTAATTAGATATTTATTGCACCTCATGTCTTTTTGTGCATTGTTGTTTGTATGTTATAGTTATGCTCTTGTTTTTTGTTTACTCCTATATTTCTGTGTATTCTATGCTTGCTGTGTTTTTCTCTGTGCATCTTAATGACCCGTGTCCATTAACTGCCTTTTTTTTTTTTTTTTTTTTTTTAGCATCAGCAGAACCCAGAAACTCATTTTCAGAGAACTTCTCTCTGGTTTTTAATTTCTGTCTCTGCAGTGTCCATTTTAAAAAGCTCTATATATCTCTGTGTGCTTAATCTTTCCCCTTATTTAAGGAAATTTCAACAGGAACGTCGTAAAATAAGTTAAAGGAACCCTGAAGACATATTTGTGCTTTTTGCACAGATTGTAAAAATCTGATTCACATTAACTCCCATTTTAAAGCAATGCAACCTGGGTAGTGATGGTAGTGTCTCAAAGCATTTCCTATGAAAAGTCTGTCATAAAGTTTTTTTCATTTTAACCAACATACAGTTTAAGGATGGAGATATACAACCCATATTCCAAAAAAGTTGGGACACTTCATAAAATGTAAATAAAAACAGAATGCAATGATTAGCAAATTTCATAAACCCATATTTTATTTACAAAACAACACGTGGAAGCTGGATGAGCATTTTGCACGTAATTATGTCAATTGTTAATACATCAGTAACATAACTGGGTATAAAAGTATCATTTTAGAGAGGCAGGGTCCCTCACAAGTAAAGATGGGCAGAAGTTCACCATTCTGCAAAAAGCAGTGCCTAAATAATTGACTTTCAAAATCCTATCATCTGCAGTGAATAATATCATAAAGATTCGGATAATCTGGAGAAATCTCTGTTAGCATGGGGCAAAACTCAAGGTCAGTACTGGATGCTTGTGATTTTTGGGCCCTCAGGTGACACGTTACAAAAAAACAGGCATGAGTCTGTACTGGAAATCACTCCATCAGCTCAGAGACACTTCCAGAAATCATTTTCTATCAACACAGTTGGCCGTGCCATCCACAAATGCAACTTAAAGCTGTACCATGCAAAGAAGAAGCCATATGTGAACATGGTCCAGAGACGCCACCATCTTCTCTGGACCAAAGCTCATTTATAATGGACTGAGGCAACATGGAAAACTGTTCTGTGGTCAGATGAATCAAAATTTGAAATTCTTCTTGGAAACCTTGAATGCCGTGTCCTATGCGCCAAAGAGGAGAGGACCCATCCAGCTTGTTATGATGGTATGGTGTTGCATTGGTGCCTATTGAGTGGGCGGCTTACACATCTGGAAAGGAACTATCAGTACTAAAAAGCAGACAGGGGTTTATAAGCAAGGTAGGCTGCAAGACAATACAATAGCCATTCTGGCATCACAACAGCATGGCTTCACAGTAGAAGAGTCCAGGTGCTGAACTGGCCTGCCTGCAGTCCAGACCTCTCACCAGTAGAAATCATTTGCAGCATCTTATGATGATGATATGATGTTCTTTTGATGAAATGCTTTTATTCCAGATGTAATGGGACACACACCTTCCATAGAGTTCAACTTTGGCTCTCCAGTCCACAGAGTATTTCCCCTTGGGGATCATCAAGATCTGTTTTGGACTATTATAAGACAAGCCATTTGTTTTCTTTTTTTTGTTTTGTTTTTTGCCTTGGGATTCTCCCATGGATGCCACTTTTGCCCAGTCTCTGTCTTACTGTAGAATCATTAACACTGACCTTAACTGAGTCATGCGAGGCTGCAGTCTTCGATATTGATCTGGGTTATTTTGTGACCTCTTGGATGAGTCGTCGATGTGCTCTTGGAGTCATTTCGGAAGGTCGGCCACTCCTGGGAGGGTTCTTCACTGTTCAAAGTTTTCTCCATTTGTGGATAATAGTTCTCACTGTGGTTCACTGGAGTCCAAAAGCCTTGGAAATGTCTTTGTAACCCTTTCTAGACTCATAGATTTCAATGACTTTGTTTCTCATCTGTTCTTAAATTTCTTTAGATGGCGCCATGATGTGTTGGAGATCTTTTAGCCTCGTGCACTTTGTCAGACAGGTTTGATTCAAGGGATTTCTCTTAATAAATTAAATCATCATTTAAAAACAGCATTTTGCACTCAATCAGTTTTTTTGTCCTATATTAAATTGTGTTTAATGATCTGGAGTATCAAGCCAGTAAACTCAAGAAAATGATAAAGAGTGGAAACAGAACTAGGTCATCTGCTGTTGTTGTTATAGTCCTTAAATTCAAACATGACCAATGACTGGACTAAAATGCACATGTGCAAATCCCCCCATTTTAGAGGAAATGCATTTTACCCATCAAGAACAAAATTACAGTTGTTTATCATTGATTATTGATGGTGTAAAACATCTAATAGAATTACAACTGTAACCTAAGTCTTCCATCTTATATAAAATTAGATTAAGAGGAGCCTTCTAAAGATAATGCCAAATCAAACAATTATAGCATTAAGGAATCCTGTAAATCTTAACCTGGTGTATTTTATATTTGTGTTACCATGGTGACCAACATGTTAGCTTCGAATCCACAAGACTCTCTGTGAATATTCACAGGGTTTAAAAAAGTGAAAATTCTTCCTCTACCCAGATGACTTTGGTTGTTTTAACTTTTAGCCACTATAGTCGTAGCTTTCATGCCCAGCTTTGGTCAAACTCAGAGGAAAGTGTGGTTTAAATATAAAATTAGGAGAATTTTGAAAACTTAAAGGCTTGCACAGATTCTACTGTTCCATGTAGTTTAGTTGGCGTCCTTGTTTCCTGAGCTTTACTGTAAAAGTAGCCGTGTAAGTTACTGTAACTCAGTCTAGCATTACAGATAAATGTGCATCACAGCTGTAAAGCATCAGAGATTCAAACAGACACTGTCTATGACATGGAAAATATCGTTAAAAGGCTGTTTATTGTGCACATGTCCTTCCCTGTTTTCTCTTCAGGTGTTCCCAGCATGCCCGGTGTCCACCTGTGCAGTCTTGTCGGGCTTCTGATTGGTTTCCTGAGACTCTGCTGGCCCCTTATCCTTCAGTGAATAAAATGGAGCACATCTGAAGACTTGGCAGTAGTTTGTCTGTCAGCCTGCCTGAGCTGTTGTTTTACTGTTTTGGTACTAAAAGAGTCACTAAACCTCAGAGTTAGTGAAGAGTGCATCTATCCTGAGATTTAAAAAAAAAATGCCTTACAAATGTGACTGATGGGAACAGTCTGAAGGAGTCCCGATCAGCCACAGCATCATACCGTCTATGCTGCTTTTTCAGATTTTAGTTTAAGCTATAATGTTATAACCATTCAAGCAGAGGCATGACTACAGACAGAGCAGACCATGGAGCTGCATTAGAACCAATGCTGTATTGAGATGCAACTGTATCTAGAGAACTGTATCTATTGACCCAGACCCATTTTAAACCTGACACTTCGGAATAAGGAGGCTGTGATATTCAAGTTTGAAATTTCTACACTTCTACACTATGCACTTAGCTAGACTTTTCTCCTCTGTTGTTTTCAGTGGTAGAACAAGACTCAGGGTGCATTCACACCTGAGCTGTTTGGTCCGCTTTAAACCAACTGTGGTCCGTTTCCCCAGATAGTCCGGTTTGTTTAGAGTGGTGAAAGCTCAAACGGGATCTTGTGCAGACTAAACCAGTGGACTCTGGTCTGCTTGAAAACATGGGACTTGGTCCGCTTCCAAACAGACCCTTGTACGTTTCGTTTGAGGTGTAAAGCAAAGCGGACCAACTTGTGAACCAAAGGCAGAAAGTAGCATAAAGCGTAATGATTTACGGATTCCTATATGATTTAATACACTGAAGTACATGTCAGTTCCTCGCTTGGCTTCTGTGTAGCAATAGCAACACGTCGTAGTCTCTCGCTGGCTCACCTTTGTCTTTGTTGTCTCATGTAAAGAATGTCATGCTGGACAGCTCATCACCTCGCTGGCTGCCCGTAATGCCCCAAAGCAAAAGCAGAAACCCAAAGGCAGTGTAAATTAAGTGTTTTTCATTGTTTAGGTGGGAAAAAAAGACCGGCAAAAAGGAGATGGATTTCCGGTTTTGTCTTCTTCTATGCCTTCCTTCCTTTTTCGTTGCTGTTTGCCACAATGTTGCAATTTCCATGACAATATGGACCAAGTCCCCCAGACTTTCAGATGTGAAAACACTCTTAGGTCATTTTCACACCTGATAGTCTGGGGGATGCCGTTTGGTTTTCAACTCATCAAACTTTCAACCTTGTAGCACTGATGAAGTGCCACTCGAGTACAAGTCCAGGACTCAAGTCCCCATCTCTGTTATGAGCTTTTAGACAAATGAACCGGACTATCTGGGAAAAATGGACCAGAGTTTGTTTAAAGCAGATCAAACAGCTCTGGTGTGCATGCGCCCTAGACTTTTCTCTGTTGTCCCGCGTGGTAGAACGGGTCTTAGCTAGCGTCTTGTTTTCTGTTGTCCCAAGTGTCATTATGGGTCTCCCAACTACTGGTGGCTCCCACCATCCCGCTCTATTTCTGGGGTTTGCGCCCAGCTCTGAACAACCCAGCACTCGGTCCTTTGGCCATTATTTGTTTGCAAAGACAACTAAATTGATGGTGATGATGAGAGGTCTCAGGTTATTGATTGGTTGTTTCACTGCTGATGTTAAACTTTTCAAATTTTCAAATTTTCAAATGTTGTTTCATCCTTTCTAGATCTTTGCCTGTATTTTTCTTTCTCACAGATGTATGTTGCTTCGGACAAATGCATCTGTTAAACGACACTGTAACTTTATAACATCATAACATGTCCTCTGTGCAGACGGAGTATGTGGAATTTGAGGGTTTCAGATAATGGGTCATAAACTAGGCTGTGCCATGATGTGTATTTTATTGACATCATGACATCTGGATAATATCACACATGGAAACACAAAAGTTTCTGACTTTGTAAGGCAGTAATGTGAGGAGTTACTGTTTAAAGTGAGGTTACCCAGAGCTTCTTGTGCAGTTTTTCTTTGCAGACATTACTGCAGCTAAGTCTCAGTGTTTGTCAGTGTGAGGTTTTCAGAGCTTCATCACTGCCAACATTCATCTACAATCTGATGAAAGAATCACATCAACAACACGTCCTTTTGTGTCATTGTGAGAACAGTCAGCTCTGTCTCACAACACAGCATTTTCATTAATTTTCATATAGAAATGTCTGAGTTTGTGCACTACAGTGAGATTAACACATGATTGGGGTTTTGTTGTCTTCTTTTTATATATGGAGGTTTACAAACTTTTAGTAAGCATCAGACAATTTTATCAATGTCATCGCCAAGGGCTTGTGTATTGAGCATTCTCCTGACAAAACCACACAGTGTTTTCTTATTCTCAGCCTTTCAGTCCCACTCTTCAGAACTGCGCCTTGTCTCAGCCCCTCTGCTCAAGGTTGTCCTCCGTCCTGCCTGACAGAAATACAACAGTCAGTAACCATTTCAAATGATATCTGGTTCCTGCCAGCACTTTTCTTCTCTCTCCTGTGTTGTCTTTTATTCCCCGCTCTCTCTTTTGTTCTTTGAGACCGTAAATTGTTTTTCGCGGGGGCCACGCTTTCTCCTTGAGCTTGTCATTGGTTTTCCCATTAAAGACAACTTATGATAAAGTTTGGTGTTTGGAGAAGGGGGTCGGCCACCGAGAGCCAGTTAGTCCGTCTCTGATTGTTAGCGTTTGTGTGTCCTAGCAGGGTCTGGTACAGAATCCTGCCACGTTACATTTTTAAAAGTTTAGGGAGTTTTGTTGGTGTGAAATTGTCCTGCTTCCATGTCTTAATGACTTCTGTAAGTTTACCGAATACTAAAGAGAACTCAGGTTTGACTTTGGGCTAAAGGATGCTAAAGCATAGAAGTGAATGTTGGTTTAAACACCAGAGATTTAGCCGCTAAATGAAAAGGAGCTGGTGTTTTTTCATTTGTCTCAGCGATACCAATACAAGTTCAGGTCAATAATGCTGCTATTTGGGAGGTGAATGGCAAGAAATTCTTCATCATTAAAGCGTAGGTGAATGCTAATTAGAAAACATTAGCTAGCTTGTGTTACTTAATGATAGTATCGGGATAACTGGCAGCTGTGAGTCAGTTCTGATGCTGTAATGTTATTTAAATATAGTGACAAATGTAGCACAAAAGTAAGGACATTTGTGTTTGGTAGATTATTTAATAATGCTTCTTGGCAATAAATCTTATACCGCTGGAAAGACTGTTTAACTTCCTTTTAAATGGTGCCACATTTATAAGGAACATGTGTTTTTGGGATGAGCAGCAGAGCTGAGTGTGCGGGTTGCACCCATGAGAAGTTTGCTGTTACTTCTGACTCTTGTTTTGACACACCATGAAGACTGTTTCCTCACCCTGTCAGCACTTAGGAACCGTAGGATGTCTTCTACAGACTTGCAGTCAAGGTTTGCAGGACAGCATGGCTGACAGCTCTCTGCCAAGACAATCCGAAACAGACTGTAAGCAGCCAATCACTGGTCTCATAGGGCTGCCAGGTGGCCTGCTATGGCCACGTCCTGGCTATTGCAGTTGGATTGTAGGGTCAAAGTGTGGAGAAGACGTGGAGAACGTTGCTGCTTGCTGCATAGGGATGGGGATCGAAACCCTGGTCCATAAGGACCCGGTTCTGTGTTTTTGAAATACACATACTCTGTGACATAACGTCATTTTAAGTTACGACTGGTGTAAAACATACATCAGTTCTTGCAAGGGGAACATAATAGCACATCAATATTGTGCACCACATTAAACCAGAACGCGGCATTTAAAACGGTCAGCTTGAAAAAAAAAAAAAAAAAGACTCCGCCTGCGAGTCTTATGCAGTCATATCCGTCTGGGTTAGACGTAAGATGCTCTCATACCACTCTCTTCAGCTGCTTCAGGACAGTTTTCTTCTCCAAAACTTTGTAGCAAGTCCTGGTCGTTAAAAATATTAATCCAGTATCTAAATCTGTGGTGGAATCGGCAAAATGGAAGTAAATTAGCGAACTTAAGAAGCTGAGGACGGAAAATATGATACATTCAGGTAACCTCAGTAAATTAGACGACTGTATTCTATAGGTTATCAAGTGTTCAAATGTCATAAAAATGGGAAAATCTAGATTTTGATGAGAAACTTCAATAAATACAGTTGTGAAATGAAAAATGTGTTTGAGGGACATACAATAGATGTGACAGACTGAATCTTTTTAACTCAAGCTCTACTCTGCTTAGACCACTCACAGTTTAAATATTTGTCTCCATTTAGTTTTTCCACCAAACGATAGAAAGTATCGATAGTGGTATTGATAAGGGCTCGGATCAGTACGGAGTATTGATAGGGGTATCAATATCAACAAACATTAACCATCCCCATCTCCTACTGCAGTGTGATGGTGTGGGGCGGCATCTCCCTCAGTGGAAAAATGAGGCTTGTCATCATTGGAGGCGATCTCAGTGCGAGGGATATCAAGATGAGATTCTGCAACCAGTGGGAATCCCATACCTCCACTGTCTACAACTGAACTCTATAATCCAAGATGAGAACACTCGCCCCCACAGAGCGGGGTTTATCAGAGACTACCTCCAGAATTTGGGAGTGGAGAGGATGGAATGGCCTGCCAGCAGTCCTGACCTCAACCCCATTGAACACTTATGGGTGTGGCTGTGTATGGTTCTTCCACACGCTACTGAGGTTCCTTTTGTTTAATGAATAATTTGTTAAATTGCCAATATGTCTTGTTTTTACAGCCATCCAATCCAGAATAAGCTGTTTGGCACTGGCAGAGAAGATTTGGCAAATTTCCATGGGCACAACCCACCTACTCAGCTCTGCTGCTCATCCCACAAATGCATGTTTGTTACTAATGTGTTACCATTTTAAAGGGAAATAAACAGGCTTCTAATATGTATAAGATTTATTGCCAAGAAGCATTGTTACAACAGATAAATAATATACCAAATTTACTCACTTTTGGTGCTAAGTTAACACAATATTAAATGTCAGGATCAAAAGTGTGTTTGGTGCTGCTGTCAATTATTGCCTTCAGAGACAGTATAATGTGTTTTAGTATTAATCTGCTGTTTGCTCCTCACTGGATTTTCTTTCTCTAAAGGCTTTCTGTCTAAGTCTAACCTTGGCTTGTCTCTTGATCAGATTAACATCTTTCTTTCATTTTAGAAATAAAACTGTCTAAAACAAGTAGGTGGCAACGGAGACATCAACTTGTACAGCAGTAGGGAGCCAGTTTTGACCTGCAGGGGGCGCTGCTATGAGTATATGTCATCATTTCAAAGCTAAAACAAGACCTGTGGTTCTGAGGTGTCTGTGCACAATCCTTCCAATGTACACTTTGTGTAATAAAACCAGACACATATACAAAAGAGCACAGGCACACAGAGATGGATTGGAAATAAATAACAGCCTTTTTTGCATGTTTAACAGAGTACGAGCATGATTCCAGCAAAGTAAACCAGCAAATCAATGATCACAGCCTACTTTATTTGGTCCATTTGAGAATAAAAAACTCAAATCTGCAGTGTAAAAAACAACAAACCAGCCTGCAGGCACATCTAGCTCACTTATCACCACATCCTACAGACAGCAGGCTGTGAGACCTTTTAAATTAAAAATTTTAAACCAGACTTTTCAGCCTGTGAGTTGAGGAAGTGGATTAAAAGAGCTGTTCACTCAGGGGCTAAATCTTACCCAGAAAGTATTGTTGTCTGAACGTAGATATTAAAGTAAAATCAATGTGTATCAGCCCTGGTCTTAGCCCTCATCTTCAAGAGTGATCGGATTCATCCCTTTTTATTAATGCCATTCATCAGGCTAACCTAAGGCAAGTATGTTTGGATATTAATCCCTGATTCCCCTCAGAACTTCCTTTGCTTCAAAGTTGTGACTTTAGTGTGCTTCTCCATAAATCTGATGAGATGCAGAGCAGGAATTAATCATTCCTGTAGCTCTAACATCTGCAGACTTTAAACAATGTGAGTTACACTGAAGTCTAAACTAGCCAAGAGATAAGTTTGAGTCTTTCTAGTGCATGTGAAGTTTCATACTGGACTATTCTGACTGTATGTTAAAGCTGGGTAAAGGCAGCCTTGAACATTTATCAACAGCTTTCAGTGGAAATATTTTGTATTAGTTCCTTTTTATGAAATCGTCCATTGTTAAGAAGTTGAAGTAGGAGTTAGAGAAGCTTTACAATAGCTTCAATTTTCTTTCCCTTCAGTTTATAAGGAATCCACCAATAGATTTTGAGAGCAGTAACCCTGAGCGCATTGTGGCTATTATCAGTCAGTGACAATGATCAACAAATCTTTAAAAGCAGTTCACATGAAACCATCCTGTCATGAAATCAGAGGAGCGTCGACCTTAATGTTGAAAAAGAAACTTTCCAACATGAAAACTCTTCAACTGTAGATTCAGACGTTTCACACTGAGGTGGGGTGAGAAGAGGTGGGGTGAGGATCCTTTCCCCCTGCCTGCTATGCTGCAAAGTTGTAGATTTTAAACTCCAATGCTAACAAACAAACATGTCCGTTTCATAATAGTCGATTTAAAAAGATCAATACATCACTTAAAGATGGAGCGGATTGTTCAAAACACTGGAAGTTTATGGATCCTTATAATGTCCTTGTTGGGACATGATGCTGGTACAGGGTGGAGATTTGCAACCCCATTTCCAAAAATGTTGGGACATTGTGGAAAATGTAAATCAGAACAGAATGCAAAGATTTGCAAATCTCATAAAACCATATTTTATTTACAGTAGAACATAAACATGTCAGATGGAAAATATTAGCTCATTTTGAATTTGATGGCAGCAACTCATCTGAAAAAGTAAGGATGGGGCAAAAAGGCTGGAAAAGTAAATGCTCAAGCAATAAACAGCTTAAGAGCATTTTGCAGCTAATCTTGAAACAGGTCAGTAACATGACTGGGTATAAAAGGAGCATTTTAGAGAAGCAGAGTCTCTCAGAAATAAAGATGGACAACCTGCAAAAAACTGTGTCTAAAATTAAAGAGCTATTTCAGAGAAATGTTCCTCAAAATAAGATTGAAATGACTTTGAATATCCCACTATCTACAGTGCATGATATCATCAAAACACTCAGAGAATCTGGAGAACTCTGCATGCAAGGGACAAGGCCAAAGGTCAATAATGGATGCTCATGATCTTCTGATCCTCAGACGGCACGGCATTAAAGACAGGCATGAGTCTGTACTGGGAATCACAACATGGGCTCAGAGCACTTCCAGAAAGCATTTTCTGTCAACAAAGAAAAGCAGTATCATGCAAAGAAGAAGCCACATGTGAACACGATCTGGAAATACCAGTGTCTTCTTTGGGTCAAAGCTCATTTAAAATAGAGTGAGGCAAAATGGAAAACTGTTCTGTGGTCATATGATTTAAACTTTGCAGTTCTTGAAAATGACAGACACCATGTCCTGCAGACTAAAGAGGGGAGGACTATCCAGCTGTTATCAGTGCACAGTTAAAAGCCTGCATCTCTGATGGTATGGGGTTGCCATAGTAACTATGGGGTGGGCAGCTTACACATCTGAAAAGACACTATCAATGCTTAAAAGTAGATAGAGGTTTAAGAGAAACATATGCTCCCATCCAGACAGCGTCTCTTGCAGGAAAGGCCTCGCATTTGAGCAAGACAATGCTTGATCACTTACAACATCCATCACAACAGTATGACTCAGAATATGTAAAGAAAAGCTAACAATAAATGTCATTCTTTTAAAAACCTTTTTCAAGATGCTATTCATACATTTTAAACTCTATTGCATCTCAATTTCCAACCCCTAATGTTGACAACATAGTTAGGGTTTGTTTTGTTCATAAAGTTTGACAAAAATGTGACGACAAAGAAAGAAAAAGCCAGTAGTATTTCACATTGTAGTTTGCAAATGAGGCTTTCTAGGACAATATTTAGATGACACAATGAGAAAAAAAAAAGATAATATAAGGTAGCTAAGTTTTTTTAAACAGCCTTGACCTAAAAGTAGTTATTCAACAATTTAGAAACACATATTTACAACATTTTCTCTGCTGTTAAAACTGTAAAGGAGAAAGCATTCCTATTAAGGAAAAAAAGGACGTATAACTGCCTTTTTCAGTGAACTTTCTGATTTAAAAGTATTTCAAAGCCTACCGCTTCTTCAGGTTATTATACAAATAAAAACATTAAAGAAATAAGACAGTTAAGTCTTGAATTTCAGACTTCTAAATACTTTATAAAAGTTTTTAATTTTGGTTAAACTGATTCATCAAGATTTAGTAGTTTTTAAAGGGGACATTTTTTTTTGTAAAAATCACTTTTCCGGCTTTTCTAACAAAAATATGTGCCCTGGCTTATCCACAACCCCCTCAAGTACCAGAAAAATCCATTCCTTCCTCCCCTCTCTTTTTCCACCTTTCAGAAAATGTGTGCCGAAACAAGCTGTTCTCAGATTTCCCCCTCATGATGTCATGTGGGGGGTTAGCTCCACCCCTAGTCCCTTGGCTAAGAGGAGGATCAGGAGAGCCACATCCATGAAGCCACATCCATTTCCTGAGAGGGGTGGTCAGGGGCGGAGTCAGGCAGCTAATTAACATTTAAAGCCACAGACACAGAAACAGCTGGTTCTGAGCAGGGGTGAAACAGAGGGGGCTTTAGACATGCAAAAATCCAATACTGGAGTGTTTTTTCCACAACAAACTTCACAGGCATGTTTTGGGGACCCTTGAGACCAATATAAACTTGTCTTAAAGGGGTCAAATATGTCCCCTTTAAGACCCTGCAGACACCTTGTCGCTTCACAGTAAGAGTCTGGGTACTGAACTGGCCTGTCTGCAGTCCACATCTCTCACCAATAGAAAACATCTGGGGCATCATTAAACAAAAATGTGGCACAGAAGACCCAGGACTCATGAGAGGCTAGAATCCCACAAAAGACAAGAATAGGACAACATTCCTCTCCCAAAACTTCAGCAACTGGCCTCGTCACCTCCCAAATATTTACAGACTGTTGTTAGAAGAAGAAAGGATGCTAGACGAAGGTTTACATTGGCCCTGTCCCTACTTTTTTGAGATGTGTTGCAGCCATTAAATTGAATTGAGCTCATAGTTTGAACATCTGATATGTTGTTTATGCTCTAAAGTGAATGGAAGTCATTGCATTCTGTTTTTATTTATGTTTAACAAAGCATGCCAACTTTTTTGGAAATGTAGTTGTAGTAAAATCTCTCCCTGGATCACTCTTTAATGATTTACCAAGCTGCGGTAACATCTAACACACTACTGAGTACAGTTATTTAACTTTAAAAATTAGTTTTTTGTCAGTAAAACACCCTTAGTATGGCTTGATTTAGGACAGATTTGACCATATTTGGCTCCTAGCTCTTTAAAAACAAACAGAGAAACTGCTAAAAAGTCATTTTCTTTGGAAATAAAGAACCCCACTCTCTCTCTGCTGGCTCCAGGCCCGCATACACCGCACTAACACACCACACAAGCCCGCTCACTCTCTCTCAGGTTATTTTGTAAGGTGGAAGTCCTCTCTTATCCTGCCAGTTTCTGGGTTATTGATAAACACTTATTGCGCAGTCGGCCATTGTGAATTGTGGGTAAGTCCTGGTGGAACCTTTTGGTGGCAACATCATTTTTCTTGATGACAGCTCACACAGACGCTCTCCTGCTTTTCTTTTTCTTCCTTTTTACAAACTCACATCCTTCAAGGAAACAAGGCAGACTCTTCAAACATGAAACCAGACACAGTGTCCAAGTTTTTCATGTCATGAATCCCATTTTTTTTTTGCTTTTCCCTTCCGATTGTCTCGCCTTTTCATTAATCAGTATTAGGGAAATCTGTGATTAGTTCTGAATGGAGGGAGATAAATTGTTGGGTCTAATTTCTGCATCAGACACCACGGAGACCGGCTTTCTCTCGCTGTGAACCACAAGCACTGATGGAATCTCAATCTGCCAGCGAGACAAGGGTCATATTTGAGCACAGACTTAATTTTCTGACTCAGTGCTTCAGGTTTCACTGGTAGAGATGGGGCTGGGGGACAGACAAGGATGCTGGAATGAATTTGGGGAATGGTAGAACACAGAATGTATATAAAGGATGTATACAGTCATCTAAAAGCTACGATGCAGATGCAACAGTTTTTTACTCTGATGAATAAGAAAATGTTGCACATAAAACTGAGTAAATATTTTACAAATACAGAGAGTAACATTCAAAATGTGTCATACATAATGAATGCACCATGTGCCCCAAAGATCTCCCTACTGGTCTCAGTCCCCTGACTCATTTATCCACCTGCTCACCTGTTCCTCATTCTCAATGACCCCCCCCCCAGTATTTACACAAGGCCATCTGCTCACGCTCCAGGAGAGCTTCTCAAGGCTGCTTCCTTTCTGTGCATTTGAACATGCTCAATCTGAAGCCTAATCTGCACCTGATTAATCCGAGCCTTCTTACCTGTGCACTTATCCTGTTTGGTCTTGATTCTGTTTGCTGCATTGGGGCAAGGCCGTCCCTAAATGGGGGAGCCTTCTGGGGCCGAGCCACATTTGTGGCCCATGCAGGTCAGAAAAATCTTGGTCTATAGTAAAGTTAAGCTGTGACAACCATATATCTTTTACATGAATAATAATCCCTCTTATCAGAGCAGCATTTATATCTACTGTAGTATATAGCCTTGAAAAAAATGTAAATGGTGTTGCTAAAAATGGAAAAAAGGGTTAAAAAGGAAAATGGGCAGAAAAGGTGGTGAAATGGGATGTTTGTAGTATCACATATGGATTAAAAGTGGCAAAAATGGGTTAAAATGTGGCAATAAGGTCCAGTAACTGGTTTATCAGTATTCCTGGCTACCATTACACCACAAAGACAAAGAACACCCCAAGCAACTCAAAGGAAAGGTTACTGAAAAGTATAAGTCAGAAGATGAATACTAAAACATTGACGCACTGACGACCCCCAGAGTTCAGTTAAATCCATCATAAAAAATGGAAGGAATATGTCACATGTGTAAATCTGCTTAGATCAGACCGTCCTCACAAACTGAGTGAACGTGCAAGAAGGAGACTAGTGAGAGAGACCACCAAAACACCTACGACTACTCTGAGGGAGTTACAAGCTTCAGCAGCTGAGATTGGAGAAACTCTGCAGACAACAGTCAAAGCTTTATTAGAGTTGCAAACAGGAAGCCACTGTTGAAGAAAACTCAGATTGAATCTGGACTAGAGTTTACCACAAGGTATGTGGAAGAAAGTTCTTTGGTCGGATGAGACCAAAATGGTGCTTTTTGGCCATCAGACAAGACAACAAACACACCATCCCCACTGTGAAGCGCGGTGGTGGCAGCATCATGCTGTGGGGATGCTTCTCAGCAGCTGGCCCTGGAAGGCTTGTTAAAGTAGAGGTTAAAATGAATGCGCAAAATAAAGGAAGAAGAGAAGATTTAGTTTCCAGCAAAACAATGATCTAAATCATACGGTGAAAGCTACAAAGAAACGTTTCAAAGAAAACAAGGTGAATGTTCTGAAGTCAAAGCCCAGATCTCAGTCCAGTAGAGAGTTTGTGGATGTACTTTGAAAGGGCTGTTCATGCCTGATCCCTGTGCAACCTGACAGAGCTTGAGCAGTTTGGCAAAGAAGAATGGAGTAAAATTGCAGAGTCCAGATGTTTGAGCCTGACTGAGACTTATCCACACAGACTCAGAGCTGGGATTACAACCAAATCTGACTCTACTAGATACTGACTTGAAGGGGGTGAATATTTATCCAGTTGCCTATTTTACCTTCCATTGTATTTATCTGACATTGTTTTGCAGAAATCGGTTGCCACTTTGACAGGTAAAGTATTTTTTTCCCGGTTTATGGTCCTATGTGTTCCTAAGGGTAATGTGACCTGCAAAACATATGATATTGCCTTTAGTTTGAAATTTATAAACCAAAAAAGCTTGTTATTTTCTGATGCTGTTGTGCATCCTCCCAACGTTTCCTGTCAAAAATTTCAGTAAATTTAAGTCAAATAAAAGCTTCACTTTTCCAGTGTCAATGAACTGCATCAAACTCTAAACTCTGGGAGGAATTCTTGAATCACTGGAAGTTCCCTGGTAATAATATTTTGTTTTAATGGTTGGATTTCAAAGCCCCGTCCACACATTTATTGGCTTTAAACATCTCAATAGTGCAGACAGGCAGTGGTTGAACTCTGCTGTTGTTAGTGACCAGCGTGGCCCGGCCCCTCCTCAACCACTCAATGAATCACATTAGAGAGGACCCCTCCTTCAGGGGTGGGCCGACCCTGAGCAGGGCACCGGGGACACATTTAGAAGTGACACACAGCTCATTAGATCACAGAGGTCAGACACTACCGGCCACTTCGTCCCTGTAATGGACACTGGGGGCGGGCGGGGCGGGAGGGCTTCTGGGGACAGAGATGAGTGCTGCGCTGTGGAGTCTCGTCAATTTGTTGAGGCGCGCTCCAACGGGAGCACTGGAGCTGTCCGAGGCGTGATTGGAGGATGACCTTGAAGGGGTTGCTGGCGTTTTGGGCAGGAAAGTGAGATTAATACAGAGCTGTTAATGTTTGTGCCTCCCATAGATCTCTTTCTCCGTCTCCTTTTCATTTCGCCGGCTTCGGCTCCCTCTCTCTTTTTTATCCCTCTGTTTCGCTGATTGATGGCGGAGCCTGCAAGTCCAGTCTGTTCAAAAACACTTTACCTCACGTCCTGCAAACTTCCAGCCAACTCGCTCAAACACAAAGCAAACACGTCGGAGTCGTCATCGTAGTTTTTCGAGTTGAGCGCTTCCCAGTTTGACTAACTCGTCTAATGAACCTCACGAAGAAGCTTTGGTTGGCTGCCGGCTTGTGCGGTGATTTATGATTGGCCAGCGAGGGATCCGGCAGTGATCCATCATGGTTGGAGATGGAGATCATTGAGATGAATGGATCTGCGCCGGATTCACTCATTATCTCAGCGCCAGGATTTATGCCTGACCCTTCGTCTTCAATTACACCAGCACTTCCACACCATCAACGCTTGCATGGGCCGTGATGAATAATCATCAGTGGAGGGATTTCTAATTGCTCTTCTCAGAGATTATTGAAGATTGTTGATGAGGGGAAGTTTTCATGGGGGCATATTGACATCAAGTTGTTCTTTGGAGCTTATGTTTTTATTATTATCCTTATAAATATGCATGCACTGGTGGATTTAGATTTATAGGCTGTTGTCAGGCTTAAATTTGATGATGCATCAAAATACATTTATTAAACAGAGAGGGCTAGACTTGACTTTTAATTGGTGTAGTCACATAGAAGCAGAACATTTCTTATACATAAACGTCAGTGTTAAATATTACTGCTCATTCAGAAATCCCATCCTATTCAGCTTCAAATGGGCCAATAAAATATTTTAGCTGTACTTTTTCTAATGCACCGTCCCTTCAGCTGAAGGCAGGAAACATAAGTCAAGCTTTATTATTGCTGATATTTAATCTGTGTGCTACATTACCGCCTCATAAGATGCCTAACAAACACTTTAAAGCTGTTTCTATTAGAAGGCTTCTACTTTATCACTGCTTATTAAATATAATGGAGTGTAAGTAAAAGAAAATAATTTATTTACCATCTTTTTTTTCCACTCAGATGATAAGAAGAGGTCTTTCGCTACCACTAGTTGTTGTCAACAGCGTGCATTTTGCTCCACTTTTCTCCCACAGGCTCTTTTATTCTGCTTTGGTTTCAGAGTGCAGGTGTCTAGACGTTTTCTCTTTACAATACAAGGTATTTTTTCCTTTTCCCCTGCAGTTTCATCTTCTAATTACCATTTTAATCCATACTAAGTCTGAAGATGTGTTTGCAAAGTATTTAAGTTTCAGAGAAGCTCCTAAAGTGAGAAAAGATGGATCCATGTGCAGAGACGACAGCCTGAAGAGGATCCTAACCTTCAGCAAGATCACTGGTGGCCTTTAGAGTTTGCCATGACAAGGTTGGATATTCAAGCAAGTAATGTAGACTTATGTAAACGTAGATGATGTTTCAGTGACCTTAAGAAGTGATAAAAATGTTAAAGTAAAACAACAATTCCCAAAAAGTTGGGGCGCTATTGTAAAATGTAAAAAAACAGAATGCAATGATATGCAAATCCCATAAACCTGCATTTTATTCACAATAAAACATAAACATCATAACAAATGTTGAAAGTGAGACATTTTGCCATTGCAGAGAAATGTTAGCTCATTTTTAATTTTTAAGGTAGCAACACATTTCAATAAAGCAGGGACAGGGCACCACAAGGCTGGAAAAGTAAGTGTTTCTAATGAAAAACAGCTAAGGAGCATTTTACAACTTATCAGGTTAATTAGCAACAGTTCAGTAACATGACTGGGTACACAAGGAGCATTTTAGACAAGCAGGCAGAGGTGTGGACTGGGGGACGTGACTTGGACTCGAGTCAGACTCGAGTCACAATTTTGATGACTTTGGACTCGACTTGACAATATCATCAAAGACTTGCAACTCGACTTGGACTTTGACATCATCGTTAGTGTGATGACTTGAAAACACTTGAGATTATCGGTCAGCATGTTGAGTAAAAATGTGCCCCGATTCAAAGTATTCAACTGACCTAACCCTTATTCTGTCATTTCCAGGAAGACAGCAAATTTTCCCACAGAATCTGCTCCATTGAATGCATCTGTTAACGTCCAATCAGGTTTAAGAACAGGCAACGAGGATGTGGATTACATTTCTGTGAGCACCAGACTGGTGGAGATCGGCAGACATTAACACTGGGATGCGTAAACATGCTACTGAGGATAATTTCATTTGCATTCGCAAATTACAAGGTCATAAACAAAAAACGGATTACCAGTTACTTTCCTTTCCTCCATGTAGAAAATGAAGACAGATTAATAGATTGTTACATTGTTAAAATGGCATTTTATTTGGTAAACAGTGCTTGTGACTTGTAAGGACTTGAAAATTTCAAGCCTATGACTTCGGACTTGACTTGACCTGTCTTGTCTTTACTTGAGACTTGACTCTAGACTTGGGATTAAAGACTTGAGACTTACTTGAGACTTGCAAAACAATGACTTTCTCCCATCTCTGCAGGCAGGGTAAAGATGGGCGGAGGTTCACCATTCTTCGAACAAAAAAAAAAAACATGCCTGAAATTTGAGAGAAATGTCAATCAGCGTAAAATTGCAAGACTTTGAATATCCCACTATCCACAGTCCATAATATCGTCAAAAGATTCTGAGAATCTGGAGAAATCTCTGTCTGTGAGAACAAGGTCAGTAGTGGCCAATAAAGATCAATATTGGATGCTGCTGATCTTTGGACCCTCAGGGGCCTCTGCATTACAGACAGGCATGATTCTGTACTGGAAATCACTGCATGGCCTGAGGAAGACCTCTGAAAATCATTGTCTGTAAACTCAGTTCATAGTCCCACCCACAAATGCAAGTTAAATCTTTATTGTGCAAAGAAAAAGCCATATGTGAACACAATCCAGAAACATTGTTGTCTTCTCTGGGCTAAGGCTAATTTAAAACGGACTGAGGCAAAATGGAAAACTGTTCTGTGGTCAGATGACTCAAAATTTGAAACTCTTTTTTGGAAGCCATGGATACTGTGTCCTGTTAACTAAAGATTAGAGGGGCTGGCAAGCTTGTTACCAGTGCACAGTTCAAAAGCCTGCATCTCTGATGGTATGGTGTTGCATTACTGCCTATGGTGTGGCCAGATTACACATCTGGAATAGCACCATCAGTGCTGGAAAGTTGATAGAGGTTCTAGAGCAACATAAGCTCCCATCGAGACAAGATCCCAGTTAAGACCTAAGATAAACATTGCAAAACCACATACAGCATCAGTCAGATCAACATGGCTTCACAGTGGAGAGTGCAGGTGTTGAACTGGCCTACCTGCAGTCCAGCCCTGTCACCAACAGAAAACATGTGAAGCATGATAAACCAAAATTCCAGCAGGAAGACCCGGGAGCGTTCAACAGCTGGAATGATTCATCAGACAAGAATGGGGCTGCATTCCTTTTAAAAAATTCCAGCAACTGGTCTCCTCACTTCCCAGACATTTACAGACTAGACAACAGTGATCATGACCCAGGCAGGACTCTTCCATGAACTGGTTGTCTGGCCTAACTGAGCAATCAGGGGAGAAGGGTCTTAGTAAGAGAGGTGACCAAGAACCTGATGGTTACTCAGTTCCAGAGATCCTGTGTTGAGATGGGACAGCCATCATTGCAGCCCTCCGCAGATCTGGGATCTAGACAGAGCAAAACACATGAAAACCTGCTTGGAAATGCAAAAAAAAAAAAAAAGCACATGAAGGACTCTCAGACTGTGAGAAACAAGATTCTCTGGTCTGATGAAACCAAGATTGAACTGTTTTGCCTCAATTCTAAACATTATACCTGGAGGAGAACAGGCACTGCTCATCCTGCCCAGCAGTGAAGCATGGGGGTGACAGCATCATGCTGTGGGGTGTTTTTCAGCAGCAGGGACTAGGAGACTGGTCAGGGTTGAAGGAAAGCTGATGGAGCAGAGTACAGAGATTTCCCTCAATGCAAACCAGTTCTGCAGCGCTCAGGACCTCTGGCTCTGATGCACAGATAGGGGAGCATTTAACTCTGTGCTATTTGAAGCACACTGTGTTCTTTTTTTTACTTTCTGCACAGTTTAAGTTGGAGCAAAAGACACATTCATTCTATAAATCTAACTTAAAGCATGGTACACTGCAAACTATCATAGGTATACATCTTTTACTGCCTTCCAACACAAAAACGGCTCATATTAGTGGTTGGCTGAGCCAAAGGCCGCTCTGTTCGATGTTAAACTGGTGACTTTGTGTTGAAGGTGAGTGGTTTACCTCAACACACCTCTCATACCTCTGCTCCTCTTATTGATTTTAAATGTTTTATTCAAGGACACAGCCTGTGTAAAGGACTAGACCTTGACATGTCCTGGGTGCTCCGGTTTACGTTGAATTTGAAGGTGACTGTTTGACTCTGTGTGTACAAGCAGGCCTTTGACGCCTGCTCCAAATGTTTGCTCAGGATTCTTTATATATATTTCCCCATTTTATTTCGAGTATCTCTGTTTGTTTGTGTGTACATCTTCCCTGTGTGTTTGGGTTTGTGTTTATCCTCTGCCACTGCTGTCATTTCTGTAATCCTCAAGACAGCAGGCCAGCCGAGGAGGAGAAAAAAACAGAAGGAGGGAAGCGGTGTGTCAGGACAGGGAGTGAAAGGTGCTATTAATCATACATACTGTCACAGAATGAACAAATCAGTGATGACCACACTCACAGTAACAACGCACACACAAAACTGAAGTCCAGCTGACCCAGGTGCAGCAAAACCACGACATAGCCACAGATCTCTGAGACTCTGATAGTACAAGTCAGTCAAAAACAACATTAGCTTTGCTAATCTGCAGCTCATGGTTGCTGTCCAGCTCAGTTCACAGCTGCATTATTAAACATAGTTGTGTTTAAATTATTCAGACAGGATGTTCAGCATTGAAAAGATAAAAAATAAAACAAATGGCAGCAAAACTTACTCATACTTCAGGATACATCCATAAAAAAGGCAGGGTACTAAGGACAGAAAATACTAATTATAACCCCTTTTATTCACATACTCTGTGCAATGATCTCTATGCAAGGCAAACTGGACAGACATCAGCAGAGGAAGTAAGGGTAAGATTGGAGTTTACTGTGCTAACTGCACCTCCCTTAAAGAATTCATCTGTCCAGTGGTGCAAAATGCAACTAAAGTAAGTTTAGCTAATTAAAATAAGTAAAATTATTGCTCATAAATGATGAAATAATGGTTCCAAAATACATTAAATTGCAGAGATATTTGTAAAAATGACACATTTGTTGCTTTGCTAGCTGGTTAAAGGGGGGCCCTGTGTAATATTCTTTCTGGGGGCCCAAAATGCCTAGCAACACCCCTGCCTACGAGACCACTTAGTGGAAACAGACCATACATGATTGTGGTGTGACACCGCTCATCCAGGCTTTAGACGGCGGCTTTTAGGATTCCTACTTCTGCCATTTCTCTTTGAGTGTTCTTTTTTAACTTTTTTTTTTTCTTGGCTCGAATATCCCTCCTGCTAGGACACAGAAGTAGCTAAAGAATTAAGAATTATTTTATTTTTGCACTTTGAATGCTTTGCATAGTTGCAAACAGCTAACCACACGGCCTCATTGGTATCGTTTCTCTATGTAGAAATCACTGATTGCCCTCCAAAGGGCTTCCTTCCCTTCTGCGTGTCACCTGCAAAGAACCTTTACATGTGGACGCTGCTTTCAGGTCTCTGACCTGCGTCTATGCAAGTGCCATATTCGGGGGGACATCTGGGACTGATGTAACCTGCAATCGCCGCTGTTCACAGCATTGTGTACATACTTTTACCCTGACAGGAAGTGCACACCTTCTCTTATTGGAGCACAGAGCAGCCCAGCCTAGAACAACTGGATCTCCAGATCAGTAGCTCATGCCAGAATAATAAAAGCTACATGCAAACATCATGTTGTTTTGCCATGCCAAGGCCGATTTACTTTTCATTTACAGCTTTTTGACATATGTTGATTTAGTGATGGTATACATAATGAGCGGTCTGTACCTGATGTTTTATATTGGAGAAGAGCAGATGTTTGCACGTCTTCCTGTTTTCGCCTCTGCTCTGGTTAATACACTCTGAAAAAAGACACATCTCTAGTGGAGCATTGTTTCAGGCATGTGCCAAAGACAGATTTGACAGGCTTTGCCTAAATATATGGTAACTCCAGGGGAGTCTAACTGCAGACCGTTCATTTCTGACCGCCACTCTCACAGACATCTCTTATATCTCAGAAAGGAAGTGCTGGAATTTGCCAGTACAGTGTATTTCCAGTTAAGATTTTATTTTATTTTTTAAAATTTAAACAGCATGGCTGCACTGTGGTAAAGGAGTAAGCGCTGTTGCTTTACAGCAAGAGGGTCACTGGTTCCGTTCCCAGTCAGGGCCTTTCTGTGCGAAGTTTGCATGTTCTTCCCATGCACACACGGGTTCTCTCTTGGTACTCTGGCTTCCTCCCACCACCAAAAACATGCTCATTAGGTTGATTGGTGACTCTAAATTGGCTGTAGGTGTGAATGTGAGTATGCCTGGTTGTCTTAGCTTTGTTAGCTTTAGCTAAAGCTAACATATTTATGTTAGCTACGTAACTGACATCACTACATAAGCCAGTATAGCTATGTTAGCTTTAGCAATGTGAGCTGTAGCAAACATAGCAAAAGCAGATGTTGATAATGTACCTATTTCCTTCAGGTAGCTGCTTTTTGAACCCAACTTTAGCTACATTAGCTCACCTATTTACATAGCTTATGCAGCTAATGTAGCTATGTAAGCTACATTAGCTGCATTAGAATGTTTTCATGCAGGACAAACTTTTTTCCGGTTTACTCTGCTTTTTTTTAACATTTTGTAATCAGGTTTTGCAGGTCAGGTTTTTGACTTTTTACATATGCTATCCTAACAATTACTCTCACTCTAAATTTAAGTTTAATCCAAATTTATTTAGAAAGTTTTAGCGTGTATATCCATTCTGAGATTTTCAGCGTATCAGATGAACCATTTGCAGCCAGACTGTCTTGAGTAAATCTATCGTGAAATCATGAAACACCATTGAAAAAGCATGACTGAGAGGTAGGAGACAGCTTTAAGGTACTTATTTAGTCTATTAAACTCTTTTAATGCTGCTACACATTAAGAAATAGCCAAAGTATGCAGGAGTGCATGTACAAAATGACAGCATTTACATTTTTTTAGGAGTTTGGGCTAGGTTGCTACCTTTGTGTATGCAGTGTTGTCAAGATAAACTATGAAGCTTTTAATGCTTTTAATTGAAAATTGGCTGTTTTAAACCAGCCCAAGGCACACCTGAGATCAAGACAAAAACTCAAGGCACATTATCCCCATATCAATGCATAATTGTAGTATTGCACTATTTTTAGTCGAGGTATAGTTGTAGTGAGAACAAACTGTTCAAATTTGCAATGCTACACCATTTGGGAACATTTGAATTACACAAATACATGCTATTTCTGCAGCATGAATTTCACCCAAATCATCCATAGTTGCTTCCGTTGATTATGCAATCTGCAAATCCAAAACTTTTTGTACCTGTTATTGGCCATTTTTACATCAAATTATCAAAAAATTTGCACATGATGCAAAGGTGCAGCAAGAGAATACCAGAAATGCTACAGAAAATGCTGACTCAAGCACACCAGTGTGTCTTGCCACACCATTAGAGAACCACTGTTTTAAACTAAGAGAGCTTTAGATCATTTTCAGAAAAAAACTTGCTTTCTGTGGATTAAATAGAAAACAATACGACTGAAATGAAAAGTAAAATAGTGATTAAAAGTGAGTGAAAAGTGATATTTCAAGGCTCATAATTTTGGACTTCTCCACTGAGCTGTCTGTGAGTTTTCTAAAGTTAAATGAGACATTCAGAGGAGCATATTTTCCACAGCTGACAAAGCAGGAAGACGTTAAGGAGAGAAAAAGTCCTGCTAAGCTACTTTAACTATGGTGCACATTATCTCAACTCTGGTGCCCAAGATTAAAAAAGCTTTGGTGTCATTGCAATAAATGCATCAACAGTAACAGCTCTAGTATGAGAAGTAAAGAGAAGTACAGATTTACAAATCTTGTGCAAGAATAACTTCAGCTCCACAGGCGTCAATATTTCAGTTCAAGGAGACGTCCTGTTGTCCTCCTGCCCCTCACCTGCAGAGACTTTGGGTTTTATTGAGCACTGTAGTCACGTTTTATCACGGTCATAAAGACTTTGTTAAATAAGAGTGTTTAAATATATTCCCACACATAAATTCACATATTGGCAGCTGGGGTCAAATCACTTTCTCTGAGGGCGGGGGTCATGGACCGACGATAACAACAGCCTTAGAAAGAACCAAGGTGAGCACACTATTCACATCCACAGCGCTGAGTCGCAAAGGGCTGACCCCTTTGTGCATGTCTTGATCAGAGGATGTAAATCAAAGGCCGACCTTACATTTCAGCTGAATGTGTCAGGGATATAAAACACAATGTAGATACTGACACAATGCAGCAGTATGCCGTTTCTTACAGCCTAGTTAGTGCTGTTCAAAAGCACCTTCAGAGGGAGATGAATAATCAGGCCTATATCTACCTTACCTCACAGAGGTGCATGTAACACACATAGACGTGTGCACGCTTAAACATGCATGGATCCCTGCTCAGCGCCGCCCCGGCAGGTCAGGGTCTGTTACATAGGGTTAAACAGGCATCAGTACTCCGTGTCCCTGCGGCCTCTGCTGAAGGCTTCCAGGCAGCTCATCTACATAGTATGAATACGAATGACTGGGACTGTATGCTGAGAGCTATTAGAACCAAGGCTGCCGGCATGCAATCAGCAGAGAACGAGCTGTGATAGGAGGAATGACCCGGGTCACCACACAGTTCAGCTGTCCAAATGGGTCGAGAGCGATGACTTATGAGGAGAGGTGTGGAGTCATTCCTAATAATTGAGTAATAACAGCAAACATGGAGTGAATCATGCCAGATATAAATGTCTGATATGTTCTGCCTCCAGATGGAACTGGATTCAGATTTCTATATGAATCCTACAGTGGCAGGTCTAATTAAATCCACATGATGATTTATTGTGTGTGTGGTTTCTGGAAACAGCAACGCCTGCAACACTCACCTGATGTAGATACAACATCTGTTCTGTTCATTCCAGGAATTATCCTGAGACATTAATTTATAACAGCTATTTTATTTTATTTGTGGAGGCATTATTGCAGGATGTACAAAATCGAGCCAATATTTTTAACCCTTTCAAGGTTTTTCATGTCTTAACACACGCACAGACAGGAGTTTTTCCCCCCTACGCTTGTGTAGACTGGCGGCATGCTTTGCTGCATGCAGTTACCACACATGTCAGCTCCGGCACACACCGTCACAGCTTTCATACCAGGCACGTTTGTGCAGCATGTCCAACAAGTGACTTGATTCATTGTAAAACAGAACTGAGGCAGGCAAAAATTCAGAATACATGCATTCTGTACCAATAAAGGGGAGGTTTCTCAAAAGACATGTTTCAGTGGGATTTTTCTTCGAAAGCACAAACCGTAGGTTCACTCATGCTGTGTTTTTCTTGCTTGTGAAATACCGGTTGTTTTTTTCTGTTACCAAAACCTTCACTAAAATTAACAAAACAACTCAGAGAGACACATTTTGGCTTGTAGTCTTCATCGGTGTCATCAAGAAACACACTGCAAACATTTTCTACTGATATGGACATACATATCTGCTGCAGCAAGGTGACTTTGGCTCTCTTTAGCATTTCTTTTGAGAGGAGTGGCTCATTGAAAAAGTAGGCAAGCCCTCTATTCTCTACATTCGCCATACTAAAGACATGCATCTCAGAGCTGTAAGGCACAGTGCTCATGCATGAAGTTTGAAACCTCTGATATCCATCCATGTGTCATAAAATCAATCAATCTATCTATCTATCTATCTATCTATCTATCTATCTATCTATCTATCTATCTATCTATCTATCTATCTATCTATCTATCTATCTGTCTGTCTGTCTGTCTGTCTGTCTGTCTGTCTGTCTTTCAGACCAACTTCTACACTTAGATCCACGATTTTAACCCTAAGTTTTACCACAGTTATAGGAACTTGTCACAGTGCCCCAATCCATAAAAACGGGGGCACTGTGTAATATGTAAATAAGACAATTATACTATTATTTGGGAATTTCATAAACCCACATTTAATTCACATTAGAAAACACAACAACCTATCAGATGCTGCAACTGAGACATTTTACCATTTCATGGAAAGTATTATCTAATTTTGGATTTGATTGAAACATCACATCTAAAAAAAAGAAGGGACGGGGCAAGAAAATGCTGGAAAAGTAAGTGGTATCAATGAAAAACTGCTGAAGGAGCATTTTGAAACTGATTAGGCTACTTCACAACACGGCAGTAACATGGCTGGATATAAAAGAGCATTATAGAGAGGCAGAGTCTCTCAGAAGTGATCTGAGAAAAAAAAAAAAAAAAGGAAAAACATCTGTGGTCAGATGAATAACAAATTAAACTTTTTGGGAGCCATGAATGCTGGGTCCTGTGGACTAAAGAGGAGCGGGACCATCCAGCTTGTCACCCATGTTCTAAAGCCTGCATCTCTGATGGTTTGGGGCTACATTAGTGCCTATAGCATGGGCAGCTCTGGAAAGGCAACAGATGTGTAAGAGCAACATATACACCCATCTGAACACCTCTTTTAGGGAAGGCCTTGACTATTTCAGCAAGACATAGCTAAACCACTTACCACATCTATCACTACAGCATGGCTTCACAGCAGAGTTAATTTGGCAGCTTTTTTTAATGTTAGTTTTAGTCACATTTCATTCATTTCTATCCTTTTTAGTTTTAGTCTAGTTTTAGTCCATAAAAAGTCCTCACATTTTCATCTTTACTTTTAGTCCAAGCATTTATATTCTTGTCTAAAATCATGGTAGTGTGTTCTCTGCACCCTGCCTTGGGTCCCTGCTTTCTACAGCTGAGAGGCAGAATAGCTACAGCTGCACCGCATTTGACAGATTTACCCACAGTGGAGAAATATCACAGATTTTTGAATATCCGACAAAAACTACATTACATTTTAGTCTAGTTTTTGTCATGTTGACAAAAACTAGACTTAACTTTTGTCAGTTTTAGTCATCACAGATATATTTTTGTTAGTTTTAGTCTAGTTTTTGTCATGGAAAGAAACGCTCATGATGAAAAGTTTTAGTCATAGTAGAAATTAACACTGCTTCACAGTAGAAGTGTTTAACTTTCATCAATAGAAAACATGTGGAGCATACTAAAACAAAAAATCCTACAAATATGACCTAGGAGTATTGAGACGCTAGAATCAGACAAGAATGGGGCAACATTCCTCTTACAAAACTCCGGCAACTGGTCTCCTTACTTTCCAGACTGTTGTTAAAAGAAAGGGGGATCCTGCTCAATGGTAAACATGGCCCTGTCCCTACTTTTTTGAGATTTGCTGCTGCTGTCAAATTCAAAATGGGCTTCTATTTTCATTAAATGGTAAAATGTCTCAGTTTCAACATCTGATATGTTGTTATTGTGTTTAAAATTTGGCTTTTTGAGATTTGCAAATCATTGCATTCTGTTTTTATTCATATTTTTACTGAGCGCCCCAACTTCTTGGGGACTGGGGTACAACCCAACCTAAAAATACCAAACTATCCCTTTAAGGAGCAGTGGCGGATTTATTTTACGTCACTGATCATCGACTGGATGAACAAAATGCAATGAAAATAGGTTAAAAAGTGGCAAAAACACAAGAAAAGTGGGAAAATGGATTAAAAAAAAAGTGGCACAAAGGGGATAAAACATGCAGGAAAAGTGGTTTAAAATGGGTTAAAGAGTGGAAAAAATTGGGTTAAAGTGTCAAAAGGGGCAAAAAGTGGCAAACATTTAGCAAAAATAGCCCGGCACAGTACTGTAAAGGTGCTAATGATTAGCACACAGGGGCAATAATTAGCAAGAAAAGTGCAACAAAGGGGTTAAAGAGTGGCAAAATGGTGAAAAGTGGCAAAAATTTTAAATTTAATTTTGTTTATTTGAAAGTCTGGCCCCCAGAGTTTCTGCCAAGATTTATGCCCCGTTTACACGACAACGTTTTCGGGTGAAAACGCAAAAGTTTCGCAGCGTTTTGGCTGTCCGTTTACACGGCAATGGCGTTTTGGTGCCTGAAAATGGAACTTTTTGGAAACAGGCTCCAGAGTGGAAGTTTTTCAAAACGCCCCGTCTCCGTGTAAACAGGGAAACCGGCACTTTCTGAAAACGGACATGTGCACTGCGGCTGCAGTAAATGTCCATGCGCGAGTAGGCTTATAATGCATGTGCGGATGGGAAGCCCCAAACAAAGATGGGTGACATCAGTGCACTGTTCGTGCTTCTCACTCTTTTGAATTTAACTGTACTTCCCCAACAAAGTGTTGATTTACTTCACCATCACTTGGATCAGCTAAGATGTATTTCGTGCCTGCACCAGATTCTGACTCGGTGTATGGGTCGAGAATCTGGTGTAGGCACGAAAATCACACCGCCATCTCCTGGCCTGGCCTGTATACTACATCGTTCTTGGTGTTTCCCGCAGTCCCGTGTGAACGGACATCATTTTGAAAACGTTACCATCTGAACGTGGAACTTTTTGGAAATGAAAATGGAAAACGAAGCAAAACGTTGTCGTATAAACAAGGCCTTAATCTGGCCCTTGTGTAAATGTACTTGATGACCCCTCTTTCACACTGCTGTTGCTGCAGGGAGGTGTTGTAGTGTCTTACCTGAGTGTGTGTGAAGGGAAGATAAATCTAAAAATCGAGCACTAATTGTTGACCTTGATCAATCATGATCAATGTATTCACTTTTGACTTCTATAATTTACACGTATTATTCTTACACTTTACAAAAAGGTGATATTTTTCCCCAAGGTTCGACTTGGGATTTCGAGTACCCAAGCACTGACTCAATGTGAGGTTACAGCTTGGATTTACAGAGTGACAAAAAACCAGGGACAGCTCTATTGTGCTCACAATCAATACCTCTGAAAGACCCACATCTGATTTTTATTTTTTTTAAATCTATACTGGCAGCACCTTTTATGAGTTTCACCTCATGTCACATAACGCCATTTCTTCCCTTCTGTGCTGACGCCTGCCCACTTCACCTTGTGCTAATACAACATGGATCCTTTTTATTTCCTGCTCTATTACATGACACTGGCATGTATGTGTGCGTGGACATGCAGGGGTAAAAGAGCCTGGTGTGAACACATTACCACCCCGCCCCCCCGGCCCCTCCTAGCCTTTCTCTCTTCTGCTGAGTATCAGTAACCAGTTAAGACTTTTAGTAGAGATGAAAACAACATGATCTAGGAAAATATTGAATAATCGATAGAAGGTAATTCTCTCTGATTACCAGGGTACGTGTGCAGAGCGTCGAAATGAGGGTCGGGCCTTGTAATTCCCCCCCGCACCCTTAGCGCTCTCGCCGCTTTTGTGAGGCAAAAATCCATACCCAGCAAATACAATCTAATTTCTCCCTGCCCTGCCAGTTTAAATAGCCCGTATTGAATTAAGTCGGTAAAAACAGAAATCGATCTTTCCGTTGGCCATCTCGCCGCGGCGTCTCGCACCACTGGGCCCGTAATCACCGCTGATCCCTGGGAGAAATTAAGCCTCAGAGAGGGGACAGGAGTGTATGGTATATGCAGGTGTGTGACAGAGATTTAGACAGAAAAGAAAGAGTTATGCTTTGATAGTTTTGCAATATGTTTTTATTAGACATCACAGTTTTTCTTTGAGCGGCATTAAAGATATTAAAATCACTCCGTCCCCCTGCAGTAAATATGAACAAATCAATTCCACTTATTCAATTGGAATTCACTTCATTCTAAGTTAGATTCAACGGCGCCGTCTTCCATTCCCCTTCACTCTCAGGCACACATACACAAACCTCTGGTTTTCCTCCCTCGCCCTCTCAAACACTCATTAAGTCTCTACTCTATCTTTTCTCACCAAACACTGTGTAGGAACACGGATCAATACGAGTTTATGATGTGATACCCCACTTTGAGTGCCTCACTCTGCGCCGATTTTCCTCCTCTCCCATTTCTCCTCCTCTCCTCTCCTCCGAGTAAAGATGCAGAACCTTTAGCCTGTCCAGCTGTGACCCAAAATACAGTCTCACATTCATCTTCATTTACAAGTTAAAACAGTCTTATGATGAAGGTACAGTGTGTTCTTTTCCTGAAAAAACAGACTAACAGGCTGACATTCTCATTAAAGTGAGTTTAAATATCTTGGTGTAATGCTTCATGCAGATCTTACAGTCAAATCACACTGCAAAAGAGATAAAACAAGTGCAGTTTGGCAAGTTTCTGACACATTAGCAGGGATGAACGTTAACTTTTTTGTTTGCCAATAGCAGTGGTGCTTCAGAGGTTGATAGTCTTGCACACAGTACACACAGTGCACTCAGAAAGTAGGCAGACCCGCATCACTATTATCAATTCTGTCATGTTGCAGTCGGATGCTACAGCTGAAAAAACAAAAAACAAACAAAAAAAAACCATTTTTTTTCTAGTTAATCCAAACTCAGCACCTCATAATGACAAAGTGACAACAGAATTTTGGAAATTTTTGCAAATGCATTAAAGAAAACCTGTCACCTTGACCAGGGGTGTCAAACTCAAGGCCCGGGGGCCAAATCCGGCCCGTGGTGCAGTTATACCCGGCCCACCAGATCAAATGATATTTTTATTAGAACTGGCCCACCAGTATGAGGTCTGCAGATTTCCTCCAGTATAAAAATGTAAACCTAACCTGGATGATTTATAACATCCTTACTGAGTCATAAAAATGAGAAAAGTGAACAGTAAAAATAATTTGATATAAAGTTAGGACTGTAGGAAAAACTTGTGTTTTCTTTATATTTTCAATTTTGCGTCTCACAATTATGACTAAAAGTTATGGTTTTGACTTTTTATTTCATAGTTTAACCTTTACATTTCATAACTTTGACTTTTTTATCTCATATTTTTACCTTTTAGATTCATAATTTTACATTAAATCCTAGTTTGACCTTTTAAAGTCAAGATTTTGACTTTTATCTCATGTTTTGACCTTTTTCAACTCCTAACTTTGACTCTTATCAACTCCTAACTTTGACTGTTATCTCATTTTTTACTTTTAAAACTCATGATTTTTAACATTGTTTCATATTTTGACATTTTAAACTCATGATTTCTACATTTATCTCACATTTTGATTCTTAAATATCATGGTTTTGAATTGTATCTCAGTTTTGCTGACCATTTTAACTCCTAACTTTGACTTTTAGCTCATTTTCTTACCTTTAAAACTCATGATTGTGGCTTTTATATCATATTTAGACTGAAAAATCATGGTTTCAGAATTCTATCTCATACTTTTAAAAACATTATTTTGACTTTAAATGTCATGTTTTTATCTTTAAAACTTGTAAGTTTGACTTTTTACCTTAGATTTTAAGTTTTTAACCATTTAATCTCAAAAGGTTGACAATCAATGGTTAAATCTTGACCCTGTTAGGCCCTCAGGTTAGACCCAATCTAGAATCCGGCCGCTGCTGTGATTGAGTTTGACACTCCTGACCTTGACATTTCAGACCCTTCACTCAGTACTAAGCTGAAGCACCTTTGCCAGCATTTACAGCCTTCCGTCTTTTTGAATACCACACAGTGAGCTTTGCACACCTCGATTGGGGGATTTTCTGCCATTCTTTCTGAAAGTCCTCCCAAGCTCTGTCAGGTTGGATGGGGACCGTCTGTGGTCAGCCATTTTTAGGTCCTCCAGGGATGCTGAATAGGGTTCAAGTCAGGGCTCTGGCTGGGCGACTCTAGGATGTTCAGAGTTGTCCATAAGCCACTCCTGTGTTGTCTTGGCTGTGCTCTTAGAGTCACTGTCATGTTGGAAGGTGAATCTTTGTCCCAGTCTGACCTCCTGAGCACTGTGAGACAGGTTTTGATTGAAGATATGTCTGAACTTTGCTCCATTCAGCTTTGTCTCATCCCTGACCAGTCTCCCAGTCCCTGCCGCTTAAAAGCACCCCCATAACATGATGCTGCCACCACCATGCTTCACTGTTGGGATGGTATCAGGCAGGTGATGAGCAATGCTTGGGTTTCTCCAAACATTATATTTAGAATTGAGGCAAAACAGTTTAATCTTGGTTTCACCAGACCAGAGAATCTTGTTCTCACAGTCTGAGAGTCCTTCAGGTGCTTTTTTAGCAAACTCCAAGCAGGCGTTCATGTGTTTTGACCTGAGGAGAAGCTTCAATCTAGCCCCTCTGCCACGAAGTCCTGATCTGCGTAGGGCTGCAGTGATGGTTGTCCTTCTGGAACTTTGTCTTATCTCCACACAGGATCTCTGGAGCTCAGTCAGGGTGACCATTTGGTACTTTGACACCTCTCTTATTAAGGCCCGTCTCACCCCCGATCGCTCAGTCTGGCCAGGCGACCGGCTCTTAGAAGAGTCCTGGTTGTGCCAAACTTCTTCTGTTTATAGATGTTATAAATGCTGTGTGTGTCTAGAGTGCTGTACTGCAACGCCCTGATCAGAGGATAAAGATCACAGGAATCTCTGAGTTTATGAAGGAATAATATATATATATATATATATATATATATATATATATATATAACAACAGACTATTTTACCATTGTGGGGTTGATTTATCATTCATTCTGGCATGATTCCATGATTTTATTGTTTCTGCCATTGGATGAGTAAATTAGGAGATTAAAAGGTTAATGTCTGCTTAAGGGATGTGTGTTTTTATTTAAAATTCTTCAACTAAATGTCCTCAAAAGTTAACTTTTCCTCGTCAATGGCACCATTGTAGCTCTGTGACCCTCTGACCTCCCAGTGACCTTTTGCTCTCACTGCAGGATGAGACGTAATGTTGATATAGTGATGATTTCCGATCGGAGGTCCCTGCATTATGTTGTATTTTGAAAGTACCAGATACTCTGCTCTTTTGACTTCCTGTTTGGAGCTTTCTGATTGACGAAAATTGATTGGCAGCAGCTGGAGCTCAAAACAGACCTGCAGCATATCCCCAATGAGGTACAGCAAAGTGGTGCTTCAGGAATCCAATGGTGCCGGACTGGAGCTGCTCTGATTGACTAGAGAGGGAGCAATTTTTGCTCCGCAGTATGATTCACTGGCAGATCTCGGTGTATAAAATAAGGTGTATGTGGAAATATTAGGTTAGGGGGACAGGGGAGTGCACCTCTGGACAGTGGTTAAGTTCTTCATCTTTGATAAAATCTTTGCAACTCATTAAAACAAGACTTGACAACAGAAATACTTCTCCTTCAGTCTTTAGCATGCAGTCTGTGGCCCCGCCCACACAGAGACGGGTTCAGGAGTAAACGCTAACATTTTTTTGTCATATCGGCATTTCATCCACACGGAAACAGCGTTTTGGGGACTGTAAATGCTACTTTTTGAAACCAGGTCCCAGAGTGACCAAATCTGTGAACACTTTCCATTTCGTCTCCATGTGGACAGCCAACCGCATCTTTCTTAAAATGCTTACGTCACACATAATCCACTAACGCCACATGCGCTGTCAAACTAAAACAACAATGGCGCATTACAGGGTTGTGTTTGTGCTGCAGAAGCTACTGAGCTTATTATGGCTTTTACAGCAAAATCTGTTGCTCCTTTACCACCACCAAGAACAGCACACGCCAGATGTTTTTAAATCCACCTTGGAGAACAACCAGAAGGGCAACCAGGTGAAAGTTTGTGACAGTTTCCTGTAATCTTCTTCTTTTTTTTGGTGCATTTTGGAGCAGCATTACAACGCCACTTACAGGCTTTGCATGTATACTGCAGCGTTTTCAGCCCTTTTCAGTGGTTCCGTGCTTACGCGGACATTTCCTAAAACGATCCGGTATTTACGGAAAACTTTTTTAAAACAAAATGGAGATATAACGTTTTTGTCTCCGTGTGGACGAGGCCTGTATTAGCCTCTCTTCTGGACCGTATGTTTGTAGAGCTGAGGTGATGCTGCAGCTGTGCTGGTGTGCGCTCTGCTGTAAGTCTTTTTTAGATGTTCCCCCTGCTATAAAGAGACTTCAGTGTGCCATATTCAACTCATTTATTACATCATGTTAAGCTCTTCCTTTGCTGTAATTATATATATAGTTTTTAATAAATGGAATGAACATTTGAATATTGAATATTCAGTTAGTAAATATAGGATTATTATTATTATTTTTTAAATGTCCCTCATTTTTCCCAAACGTCTTGCAGGCTCGATGACAACTGCTGGCAGTCAGAAAGTTCTACACCCCAGGTTAAAATAAATAAGTAAAATAAAGTCTTTTTTTTTTTTTTTTAGATTTGTTGAACTAAACTGACACAAAAGCACTTTATATTCTATATGTGTCTAAACTTTGGTAACAATATTAATGTAATTTTTTGTTTTTAATAAGATAAGGAGTAAAACTTATAATTACCACCCTAGGATTACCTATGTGCCTCTGTGTGTTCTGTGTGCTCGGTAATTTGCCCTGGATTTTTTCCCCAGAAATTGCAGGCATGGTTGCAGGGATTTAAAATACAGACGTCCTGCTTGATTATAAATTACCAGGGGTCCCTCGGTCATAGTACTGTGTGAATATAGGGCTGTGGTCTCATCTTTGTCACAGACAAAAGGCTGTTGACTAAGTTCATACTGGCGTGCTGACAGGATACTTTAATAAAAACCAGTGTTATGAAGCTGATTTTGTCGCTGATGCTCACTCTTGTGTATTTAAGGCACAGTGTGAGAGAAATGAATGTTAACACACAGGGAGAAAGCGTTGCCCACATAGTAAGCCTGTGTGACAGTTAAATAAAGGAAACACACAGTTAAATAAAGCTGATCTATGGTTGTGATGTTCCTACAGGTATAATTGTGGAGGTTGGCATCTGATGCTGCAGGCCTATTTGAAGAGAGAGACATGTTTGTGACTGGAGGGGCAACCGCACAACACAAACAAACAGCACAGGCTTGATTGCAGGCACACAGAACTAATTGAAAGGCAGATGACAGGATTCATTATTCATGATGTGGGCCTTTGTGATGGATGTGCATTTATTTACCAACTTTATTTGATGAGCTGCCATCAAATTCATGTAACACTTGGCTGGTGTAAGCGTCGCCGTTAGCATGTTGTCATCTGTTGAATAAAGAGTTGTGTATTTACAGTTAAAAGTAGATTTTATACGGCTGAATGAAAGTGACTCAGTGTGATGATTACTTTTTTTTTTGTTTTTTACCAGCTGTAATTCAAAGTGCTCTCAATGCTATGGAAATGACTTCTGTAATCAAGTTAGCATGTGCTCAGTGTTCTGTGTTTCTTATTAAAAGTAGTTGACTTTAGGGCAGACGGGGAACGAGTAATGAGAGTTTGATGGGAGCTTCATGTATAGAAGTTAGGAGAAATATATTCACACAAAGGCTCAGCTGAGACAATTACTCAGCCCGTATGAGAACATGTCGGCTTTAGGGAAGATCTTACAGCCAAGTCCCGATAGAAACTCCACTTAGAGCGATCCCCTACCACCATCCGCCTTGTAAAAACGCTCCTATTATAAATGCTCGCTTTCATTTACCAGCCAGCAACTCTCCCACTTTAAAAAAATGTATTTATTGCTTTGCAGTGGCAGAAAATTGCCTAAATTTGATGAGGACGCACACGCGCGCTCAATCTTCCATGCGTCCGTCATCCGGGAGCTATCAACGCGACGTCAATTAGGAGGAATGCGACGTGAAGGCATCATTTATAACCCAAAAAATAATCACAAAACATTGGGCCTGGAGGGGATCCGCAACACAATTTGGTCGCTCCGCAGATCCTTCATCCTGCCCCCATGCCTGTCACTCGCACTACCTGCTCCCACTCACATCTGGGAGCTATCATGGGCTAATTAGCAGCTAATCAATGTTTAATTAAAATGGGGTTGTTAATTAGAATGACTGTTGGAGGGGTTTGGGACCCGTTCCTTCTCCCTGTGACACCTCAGGTGATGTTAGAATACGGGGCAGCTCTGTGGGACCGTGCAGAGATCGCTAACTTTTGTAACTTCACGGAGAGTTTGCAAAGCCATTAAAGCCAAATTGAATTGAACTCTCGTGTCAAAATGACATGTGAGGGATAGTAGAGAGACGGTGTGTTCATAACACCCCGTGGTGTTACTGCCCTCTCTTGTATTCATGAATAAGGGATCTGACCTCAGAGTTTAGTTGTGATATGTGCGCTGTGTGTGAGAGAAAAGACTATAAATGACCTCACCGTGGAGATATTTTCTTTTGGGTGCAGTTAATCCATACTTGTAGAGGATGACAGATGGCCTTTTGACTTGTTTTTAGTGGCTTTGATTGAATACCAGCCTCTACTGTCTTGTTTCCACTAGAACAAATGAGTTTCAGTGTGAGTAGCCACCAGCACCACGGCTGCTACTTCAAAATGAGGTATTTTTATCTGCGGCCTCTGCTGGGAGTAAATAGAAGTTTGGCGAGAGAGAGAAGTGTGTGTGTGCGAGTGAGAGCGTTGTGTGTGTAGGAGTGAGGAAATGAGAGGGGATGCTCTTGTCCCCTGGCCATGCTAAGAAGCTGTATTTTTAAGCCCGAGCTAATTGGAAACAGAGTACAACGAGCCTCTCATAAAAAAATATCCCTTTTATTGCAGCCAGTGATTAACACTGACCTTTAGCTGAGGAGGAAAAGTGCTTAAGCTGAGAGGAAGGCAGAGAGAGAGAGAGAGAGAGAGAGAGAGAGAGAGGAAATGACAGAGGGAGAGGCGCAACCGATCACAATAATTAATGTCTATGGGAGACCTCAAGGCGTTATGCAAATAAAAAGATATATTCAGAGTTCAAACTCGCCACATGCACGCACACACACATTATTAAGTATAAACTTAAATGGATTAAAAGTTGTTCTCTTGGTCAGCATGAAAACTTGTGGAAATTATCTGCAGGACTGTACTTCAGCAATAAAACATCACGGGTAATCAAAGGTAAGTCAAAGGACAGGGCACAACATTCAATACTGGATGATCTGAGTCTTGTGTTTACATTTCACAAACGTCACCAAAACTTTCTACGATATTTATATGATGATTGATCGCTGAGGAGAATTCCTTAAGCTACACTATATGGCAAAGGCGTTTGGCAACACCTTTTATTGTTGAATTCATGTGCTTCAATCAGACCCGTTGCTGCAGGTGTATTAAATCAAAAATCTAGCCATGCAATCTCCGTATGCAAACATTTGTGACTTCAAGACTTGTACTGTGATGGATGCCACCTTTGCAGTAAGATGGTTTGAGAAATTTCATCCCTGCTGGATATTTTACAGTGAACTGTAAGTGATATTAGTAAAAAGTGGCAGCGTTTAGGAACAACAGCAACTCAGCCATGAAGCAGAAAAGCATGTAAAATCACAAAACATGCAGAAAGGGGGCCAAAGCTCTGCTAATTTTATAGCTGAAGAGCTCTGAACTTTCACTGGCACAGTGTTAATTTTGACCGCTATTTTTAATTTTAGTCTCCGTCTTAGTCTTTCAGTTTTAGTCACATTTTAGTCATTTCTACTCGATATAGTTTTAGTCTAGTTCTAGATGATAAAAACTCCAAAACATTTTAGTCTGGTTTTAGTCCATATAAAGTCCTCACCTTTTAGTCTCGGGCTGCACTCTGAGGCAGCGCTGTGGTTCACTTCCCAGTCAGGGCCTTTCTGTGTGGAGTTTGCATGTTCTCCCCGTGCATGCATGGGTTCTCTCTGAGTACTCCGGCTTCCTCCCACCACCAAAACACATGCTCATCAGATTAACTGGCGACTCTAATTTGTCCGTAGCTGTGAGTGTGAGCGTGTCTGGTTGTCAGTCTGTACATGTCTGCCCTGCAATTGATTTACCCACAGTGGAAAAATATCAAGGGTTTTGGAAGCCTGACAAAACTAAACAACATTTGAGTCTTGTTTTAGTCATCTTGATGAAAACTTAACTTCCTTTTTATCAGTTTTAGTTCTCACAAAACTATTTTTAGCTAGTCTTAAGGTCACAACCCTTTTCAGGCCTCCCTTCTCCCCCTCCTTTTTGCTGTGTGAGTGTGTTTGTGTGAGTGTTAATCAGGAGCTGAGCTGAGGTCACCTGTGGACTATCAAGCTACCACACCTGCAGCTTATCTCCAATCAAGTCACTGCTCTACAGGACAAAAGCCGGCTCAGATCTCCACTCATCGCCAGATCGTCTGTTTACACAGCGTGGTATACAGCTACTCAGGCCTTAGTAAGTTTTTGTAATTTACCTTTTTGTATCATTCTAATTCTGTGTCTCTGTCTTCAGATCTCCGTGAACCAGCTCCTACCAATCCAATGTGAATTTCAAGATCCTGTCTCTACTCTGGAAGATCCTGGACAACCCTGCTCCAACTCTTAATCCTTTCCAATAAATTCAACTCCTGATAAATTCAGAACAACAGATTTTGTGTCTGTATTGTGGGTCCAGTGGATTTGCTACAACACATAGCCCTTTAAACGAAGATTTTTCAGGACCACACATGAACGGATGGAGTGGTAAGTGGGCAAATCTACCTCTGACCAATTATCAGATAAAGTGGAACTGTTTTCAACACAGAATCAAATCATGCAGAACGGCATGGACTTCTTGGGGCTGATGGCGGGAACACCATCTCACTTCCCTGTAGCTGCGTGTTCATGCTCGGGGCATCCTGGCTAATCAGCATCAGTAATGTGAGAAGAGCCATCGATGAGAGGAGGACTGGACTGAACTATCCACAGTGGGCACTTTCATATTTCTTCAAGGCTACACCACACAAAGCTCAGTGGTTGGATTTTTATTGCTTTAGCAGAGGTTACAGTTGAGATCATCAGTTTATGAGGACTAATATGGGACAACTGACAATAAGACTCAATTTTCATATATATTGCAGAATTTAAAGGTGGTGTCTGATTAACAGCGCACTGGCTAGTTATCTGCTTGGAGAATTTGTTGATGTTTTCAGTGGAGGATGGTATTTGGCTGTTGTAAGCTGCTAAGTAATGGTAGCAGCTTATGTGCTGATTCAAAGCTAAAGGTGCGAATGTGCAGCTAAGTGCTGCTGTTGTAATGTTTAGTGTGCAACTGACAGCAGGAAAAGCTCACAATTTTTATTGTTTGTTTAGACAGCGTGCACAAAGACAAAAGAATGTTTTTCTCAGTTATTTCCAATGTCTGGTCATTTCAGTGTGTCTACCAGGCTGTAATAACAGAGTAACAATTACTTGGGTTTACTGCTAGGTTCCTACTGCTTCTGTCTTAGGTCAAGTTCATAAAGGAAAATGTGTCCCCAGTCCTGTTTTAGTCCAGACTCAAAGCTGTATCATGGTGTTTCTGTTTTAATATGTTTTATTGCTGTTAAACCCAGGTTATTGGTCCATCTAAAGCATATGTTGGGTAGATGTTTTAAATAGCCGAAATTCTTGAGGACAATGGCCAATTTGGCTAGAGACAGAAAAGTAGCAGAAACCCTGATTCCAACATGACTATCCCCCAGTGCACAAAGCAAAGACTATACAGACGTGGTTTGATTAGCCCAGTGTGGAAGAACTTGACTGGCCTCAACCCCATCAAGCACCTTTGGGATGAGCTGAACCTGAGATCATGAGCCCAGGCTTTTTTGTCCAACATTAGTGCCTGACCTCTTACATCTAGGGAATGAATGGACACAAATTTCCACAGAAACACTCCAAAATCTTGGGGAAAGCCTTCCAAGAAGAGTGGAGGCTGTTAGGGCTGCAAGAGAGGGGCCAACTCCATATTAAAGTGCATGTAATCAAATACAATGTCAGCACAGTCCCTGTCGATGTAGTGGTCAGGCGACCACATACTTTTGTCCATATAGTGTGAGTGCAGATGGATCTTTTCTTCTCATTCTCTGCTGAGACACTGAACGTCCATGCAGGTGTTCCAACTTCATGAAATGAGCCATTTTCCACTGTGGTTTGTTTTCTGCTGAGTCCAAATGCCTGGACTTTCACACTCTTGCAGACATAAAGCCTTTGCAGGCGTGTTTCTGCGGAGTCTGCAGGTGCTGAGTAGTGGTGTGGTGAGGCTCCTCTGCAAGTTGGGGCAACACGGGAACAATGACGTGCTCCTGAGATGTTCTAGAGTTGGAAAGTTTCTCTTCTGACTTTAGTGAGTTCATGTAAGGGTTGTGTCTTCTGTTTTTGTGATGAACCCGGCTTAAACTTTCACTTTTGGCAACAGCATTCAGTTTATCATAACAAAAAGAAGAGTATGTGGCCTCTCATGGCCACTTTTGTTGGAATAAACTCCAAAATGCATGGGGACAGCATTGTAGACTGGCCAAAATATGCATAACGCAAGTCAAATAATACATTGTACCCGATAAATTGCACATGCATAGGAGGTGATAAGCTCCAAAAATTCTAAAATGTTAAGTAAAAAACAGAATGCAATGATTTGTAAATCCAATAAATGTATATTTTATCCACAGTAGAACATAAACAACCTATAAGATGTTGAAACTGAGAAAAATAGTAACTCCTTTTTGGCCATATCCCTCAAAAAAGCACAGGACGTGTCAACCATAGTCTTTTTTAGGCTTCTGAACTATGTGCTGATAAGCTGAATGGTCCCTCCTCCCTTTACTCAGTAGGACACAGCATCCATGGTTTCCAAAAAAATTTAAAATTAGGATTCATGCGACCACAGAACAGTTTTCCATTCTGCCTTGTTAGCACGGTGAAAATCGTTAACAAACAGTGATTTCTGGAAGTGTTTCTGAGCCTCTGCAGTGATTTTGAGGACAGAATCATGCCTGTTTTTAATGCAGCGCCACCTAAGGGACTGAAGAGATCAACAGGAATTATTGCCTGGCCCTTGACTGACCACACTGAAATGTCCGGGCTAAAGGGTTTAAAAGCTGCAGCCTCCACCCCACATTTCCTGGATTGTCCTTTATAGGGGCCAATGTCAGGGGGTGGAGGCTTCAAACACTGTAACTTGCTTTGTTTCTACTTTAACCCAAACTCCTCACAAATAAAGCCAAACAAGTAGAAACCCTGTCACACCCTGTATGAACACATTGCTCAGAGTGGCTGTCTGCTTGTCTCCCATTCCTCTGGCATGTGTATGTGTAGGTAGCTCTGCAGTGACAGCAGTATGAGAACTGCATGTTTCCCGTGTATGTAGCTGTGGTCTGACCTGACATGCAGCAGCACTCGACCAGGTCTTGTGTGAAGAAGACGGCAGAGGAAGCAGACTGACTCTGGCAGCTGGGCTAGCTTTGAGAACTAGTCTCTGTGACACGGTGGAGGACAGCGAAATCATTATTTTGCCTTTTGCTCACGCTCCTCATAGTCCCGATTGACTCACAGCTCACACACGAGGCATAAAGCCGGGACAAGCATCACTCCCCCTCACGCCTTTAAATGAGATATTTTGGACTAGTCTTGCTGCCTTGGCCGGCTTTTCACCTGTCCAACCACCTTGTTTTCTGCTGTTTTCAGTAGTGATGCTCCAAGTTAAATGGGAAAAAATAAATCAGATCAAATGTAAATTGTTATTTCGTTAAGTGAGCTTGTTAAACATTAAGAAAATACCCTAGAAAAAGTCAAAATTGAACACTTTTTGTTCAAGATGTGATCACAGCAGCATTGGGTGTATCAAACATCTTATATCCTGCACTGATTGTCATCACAGTGCTTCAGTTATATTTGAGTGTAAACTTTCTATAACATTCCTAGATAGAAAATAGGTGCTTGATGGGGGTGGAGATCAGGGCTCTGTGCAGGCCAGTAAAGTTCATCCACACCAAACTCATCAAACCATGTCTTTACAGTCCTTATTTTGTGCACCGGGGCACAGTCATGTTGGAAAAGAAAAGGGCCATCCCCAGACTGTTGCCACAAAGTTGGAAGCATAGCATTGTCCAAAATATTGTGGTATGCCAAAGCATTTAGATTGGCCTTCACTGGAGATAAGTGGTCTCGCCCTAACCCTGGGAAATCAGCCCCTTGCTGTTGTCCCTCCTCCACCAAACTTCACAATGCACAATGCAATCAGGCAGGTAATGTTCCCAGCATCCGCCAAACCCAGACTTGCCCATCTGTCTGCCAAACAGAGAAGTGTGATTCATCAGTCCACAGAAAACATTTCCACTGAGTTGCTGCAACACTTCATGGTCCCACTAAGCGCAAACCAGATGGGCTGGCTTGTCGCTGCAGAATGCTGTGGTAGCCATGCTAGTTAGGAGTGCTTACATGGCAGGCGGAACCAAAAATCCCAAATTTGGACTCATCAGACCAAAGTACAGAATTCCACTGGTCTAATGTCCTTGTGGCTTCCTCGTGATCCAAGGCAGTAGAGGCTTCTTTGCAGCAATTCAACCATAAAGGCCTGATTCACGTAGTCTCATTCCCTTTGCTCCACAGTCCAAAGTCTGTGTTTATTGCCACTCCATCCAACTGCTTGGCATTGGACTTGGTGATATGAGGCCTGCATGCAGCTGCTTGTGCATGGAAACCCATGAAGCTCCTACTACACAGTTGGTTTTTGTTCTTACATTAATGCCAGTGGAAGTTCAGAACTCTTCAACTATGGAATCAGCAGAGCCTTGGCGACTTATACGCACCATGCACCTTAGCAGTCATTGGTCCGAATCTGTGATTTTACATGTTTTTCTGCTTCGTGGATGAGTTGCTGTTGTTCCTAAATGCTTCCACTTTCTAATAACATCACTTACAGTTGACTGTGGAATATCTAGCTGGGATGAAATTTCTTGAATTATCTTATTGCAAAGGTGGCATCCATCACAGTGCAAGACTTGAAGTCACAATTGTTTGCAAATGGAGATTGCATGGCTAGATTTTTTATTTAATACACCTGATTGGAACACCTGAATTCAATAATAAAAGGTGTGTCCAAATACTTTTGTCTATATAGTGTAGGTGCAGTGCATTGTTTTTACCGTCTTTAAAGCCATATTAATCCCTCCCCTGCATTTTGTTCACAATATTCTCTTTTTTGGAGAGCTTTGAGTTCATGACTTGTGGTGTGAATGGTGACATAGATCTTTGGTAGATGGTATTTTATACCACAGAGTTATTTTTCTTTTTAATTTTACACAATTTTTGGACAAATGTTGACTAACTGAAAACTGTAAAAGCAATTTTACTTTACAAACTTTCTTTAATCATGCAGAAGTAATATTATTTTTATATTTTCAGTAGTCCCATCTTCTCTGAAAGTTAGGTCACATTTGCCATGTTACCCAACCATTCACTAGTTTTGATCTTAACTAGCAGTACTTTTGAAATGCAATAATAAACAGGCATCTGGCTAAATAAGACTGGATTATTCATAAACTGCAAAGTACATAAGCACAGTTTTGTAAAAGCATTAGCTATCTGCACCTATTCATGTCAATAGCAACATGCTAAGACACACCAGCTCTCCTCTCTCCACCAGTGTCCATCAGGAGGACAGATGACCATAGCTACACACCACTGAAAACCCACCACTGACCCCCCTGAAACCACTACTTCCAACAAGGTGGACTGTGCAGAATTCTGCTGTAACAGCTGTGGGCTGAGAGAGATGACACCATTATGACAGATTCAGCTACCGGTGGCTTATTTGAGCATTTCCTTGCAGGAGAAAACTCGAACCATCTCTGGAATACAGGCTGTAGTGACTGGGTGAGGTCTTTACTTCTTGGGGAAAGAAATGACAAACGCTTCCTTCAGAAAGCTGCAAACTGACTGACTCCGTTGAGATGACACCTTGAAGATGCATTGCTAGTGAAGCAGGGGATTACTCAGGGAAGAGTTCTTCAAAGTACTGGGTACTGTGGAGGTCTGGTATGGTGACCTTCTTTTTCAGTAAGTTCTGGTGTAAAAGCAATGAGGAGATAGCAGATTTTCTCAGGAGGTTTAAGATCGATGTATTGTCATTCTGCACGTTAAAACATGAAAAGAATTAAACTTGTACTCAGGCCCAGAAGCGTGCTATTAAGTGCAAGTGTTAAATAAGTTATTAGAAGTTAAACAGATAAGAAACAGAATGCATTCTGCAAAAACAATCTAAAAGTTCTGCTAAAACTATCTTAAAGCTAAGTGAGCAGAGAGAGTAAAGGCGGTGAGGTCAGTCATTGAGGTAAAGACTTTATCTGTCTTACAGCCTCTGGGAAGGAGCTGGCTTTTAGCCTTGATGTCCTGGCTTTAATGCTGCACAGTCTTCTGCCTGAGGGGAGGGGGCCAGACAGTCCATATGCAGGGTGGGGTGGGTCCTTTATAATGCAGGATGCTCTGCTTCAGCACCTGCAATATAGATTTCCTCCATGGGTGGAAGCTGCTGTGTGGGATCTTTTCTGCAGATCTGACCATCCTCTCCAGCTCAGCTGGCCTTTCCAAATCTGCAGTTTTACAAAAATCCCCCATCAGCCATTGCAAGAAAAAAAGATGCATGACAAATATATACTCATCAGTCCATTCTTGATTAAAGCTGCTGGTTACAGTATCAACCTACCATTTCAGGTGTTTTGACACTATATTACCAAAAGTATTCACTCACCCATCCAAGTAATTGAAATCAGGTGTTCCAATCACTTCCATGTCCACAGGTGTACAAAATCAAGCACCTAGGCATGCAGACTGTTTCTACAAACATCTGTGAAAGAATGGGTCGCTCTCAGGAGCTCAGTGAATTCCAGCATGGTACTGTGATAGGATGCCACCTGTGCAACAAGTCCAGTGGTGAAATTTCCTGGCTCCTAAATATTCCACAGTCAACTGTCAGTGGTATTATAACAAAGTGGAAGTGATTGGGAACGACAGCAACTCAACCACGTAGTAGTAGGCCATGTAAAATGACAGAGCTGGGTCAAAGGATGATGAGGCGCATAGTGTGCAGAGGTCACCAACTTTCTGCAGAGTCGATCACTACAGACCTCCAAACTTCATGTGGCCTTCAGATTAGATCAAGAACAGTGTGTAGAGAGCTTCATGAATGGGTTTCCATGGCTGAGCAGCTGCATCCAAGCCAGACATCACCAAGTACAATGCAAAGTGTCAGCTGCCGTGGTGTAAAGCACGCCGCCACTGGACTCTAGAGCAGTGGAGATGTGTTCTCTGGAGTGACGAATTGCACTTCTCCATCTGGCGGTCTGATGGGCGAGTCTGGGTTTGGTGCTTGCCAGGAGAATGGTACTTGTCTGACTGCCTTGTGCCAAGTGTAAAGTTTGGTGGAGGGGGGATTATGGTGTGGGCTTGTTTTTCAGGAGCTGGACTTGGCCCCTTAGTTCCAGTGAAAGGAACTCTGCATGTTTCAGCATACCAAGAGATTTCGGACAAGTCCATGCTCCCAACTTTGTGGGAACAGTTTGGGGATGGCCCCTTCCTGTTCCAACATGACTGTGCACCAGTGCACAAAGCAAGGTCCATAAAGACATGGATGAGAGAGTTTGGTGTGGATGAACTTGACTGGCCTGCACAGAGTCCTGACCTTAACCCGATAGAACACCTTTGGGATGAATTAGAGCAGAGACTGAGAGCCAGGCCTTCTCGTCCAACATCAGTGTGTGACCTCACAAATGCACTTCTGGAAGAATGGTCAAAAATTCCCACAAACACACTCCTAAACCTTGTGGAAAGCCTTCCCAGAGGAGTTGAAGCTGTTATAGCTGCAAAGGGTGGACCAAGGTCATATTAAACCCTATGGAATAAGAATGGGATGTCACTTAAGTTCATATGCGAGTCAAGGCAGGTGAGCGAATACTTTTGGCAATATATTGTATTTTTCCTTGCCTGGGTATCAAAAACAAAAGACCTGTTTCATGCATGTGTTTTCACTAATCAGGATTTGATGTATTTGACTTAAACCCAGTGATAAACAATGTGACAGCGCTAAAATATGCGGCAAAATATCTCAATCGCCCCCTTGTGGCTGGCTGCAGAATAGGCAAGAGGGACTGAAATCACTGCTAAAAGGTTGTACATCTAAAAGGAGATTAAAAACATTTAAATAGGTCTTGTTTGCTTACTCAATGATCTGGCTCCCACAATGCCTGGCAAGAAAAAATCCAGCCCTTGTGCAAATGCAGTTGGTGGTCAGATATCTTTGTGTGGTGTCTCTGTCGATGGTAAAATCACAGCGCGAATGATTGCCCTTTGATCACCTAATCACACTTGGCGACCCTCGTAACAGATGTAAAGATCATACAGTAGGGCCTCAGCATTACCAAACCACAGTGGTACAAATTGAACTAGTGTTGACTGTGGCGAGGGAACAGGAACAGGAAAGTCTGATGTTTTGTTGACCCATCCATCCCCCCGACCTGCTCATAGCGTAGTTGTGTATTTGTGCGTGTCTCTCTGTGTGTATTGTAATGTCACCTCACCACCTCCTTTAATCCTGTCATAATAACTAGAGCTGCTGGAGGGCCTTGTCACTTCAGCATAAACATGTTTTGTTTTGCTGAAAGGATGCTGTCGCTCTTATTTGGAGGACAGACTTTGCATACAATATAGCTGCAATGCCCTCAGTTTGATTCCTCTGCTCTGTTTTTTTCTCCTCTCTCTAGCCGTCTCTCTGCGTTCTGGTTTTTTATCTCCACTGTCTCTACAATCAAAACGACAAATAAAGTCAAACCGAGTTGAAGACACTTTCATTATATTGTATCATTCAAGGATATTGTACGGTGAGCCATCCACACTCGGCTTCTCTGTGAGGCAGGAAAACACAGGCTGAAGGCATCACTCGGAAAACTGTGAACTTTATCCAGGCAGCAGGCAATTACATTTCCTCCCAGACCTATTTGGCAAAGCAGATTAATGCAACTTTTAACGCTCTGATCTGATTCTAACTTTTATTTCCTTTTTATGTGCAAACCATTTTATGCCTGGTGTATAATGATTTATTCAGGGAAGTTGTTTAATAATTTCTGCACTATTTTCTCATCTCTTTTTGCCAAATCAGATGGAGCACATTATAAATACTCTGAAAAATGTCACCCACTAAACAGTTTGATGCCTGAAGATTGTGACTTTTCAGAGATGCTCCTTTTAAAGATCAGCCTATTGGATAATGTCTGAAAAAGACAAAGCCTGTAGGGCACGGATGTCAAACTCAAGGCCCGGGGGCAAAATCCGGCCAGTGGAATGATTATATTCGGCCCGCAAGATCATATATTTGTATTATAACTGGCCCACCAGTATGAGGTCTGCAGATTTTCCCCAGTATAATAATGTAAACTACAACATGATTATTAAAAATATCCTTCTTAGGCCATAAAAAACTGAATAATTTCTGGGTTTTTTTCATACTTTCAATTTTGCATCTCAAGATTATGACTCATACTTATGATTTGACTTTACATTTCTTACTTTGACCTTTTCAGCTCTGAATTTTGACTTTATATGTCACATTTTTATCTTTTAGATTCCCAATTTTAAACTTTAAGTCACATTTTGACTGTTTCAATTCCTTACTTTGGCTTTTTAATCCCATATTTTGACTTTTAAAACATGATTTCCTGGCATGCCGGTAGTTGAGTGGTTAAGGCGCGCGCCATGTACGCAGGCGACCCGGGTTTGAAATGGTGGGAAAGGTGGTGAAATTGGATTTTAAAAGTAGAAGAAATGGGTTAGAAATGCCAAAAATTAGATAAAAGTGGCAAAATAACAAAGAAATGTCCAAAATGGGTTAAAGTGGCAAAAATTGGAATATTAAGTGGTAAAAGGGGATTCAAAAGTGGCTGAAATTGCATTAAAATGGCAAAAATAGGTGAAAATTTTGTGAAATGGGATGAAAATTTATATAAACTGGCAAAAAAAGGCTTAGCTGATGCACTAAAAGTCAGAAACTGGCAAAAATTGGCATATCAAATTGTGAAATGTGGCTTAAAAAGTGGTAAAAGGGGTTAATAGTGGCAATAATGTGTTAACAGAGCCAACAATAGGCAGAGAGTTGCAAGATTTGGGTAAAAAGTGGCAAAAACAGGCAGAAAAATAGTGGTGGAAAGGGTTTAAAATGGGCAAAAATGGGTTTTATGTTGCAAAAATATGTTAAAATTGGTGGGAAAAAGTGATGAAAACGGGTTAAAATTTGGCTAAATTGGTGTAAGTAGCAATGGTGTAATTTAAAAAATGTTTTTAGTTTTTTTAAGCCATCTGGAGACCCCATCTCAGTGTCTCGCGACCCCAAATGGGGTCCCAACCCCAACATTGAGAACCCCTGATCTAGAGGACAGCGTCTGGAAATAATGCTTCCTGGAAACCTACAGTGGTATCTTAAAGTGTACAGCCACTGATTGAGCTGCCATATTTGACAAGTTGGAAATGAAAATGGGCTAAGAGTTACTTGATTCAGTTCTCCGTCTGATGTGTTACTTTTGCCGCTTCACTGACCTAATTTCTCTACATGGCTGAATTAACTTATCTTATCTTTGGACACACGACTCTCCATGGCAGTTAATAAGCATGTACACTTCTTCTTCTTCTTCTTTTTTTTTTTTTTTTAAAGAATAAGCTTATCCAGTGGACAAAGAAACAAAAAGGAGGGAGGAAGATCAATGAAGAAGGCAGAGAAAAACAGAAAAAAGAATTAAAGGGGGGAGAAGGGGAGACAGAGGGAGAGAGGAGATGAAGGGGAAGTCAGAGCACTTCAAACAGCTCTCAGCTTGTTCCATGTGCAGTAATAATAAATGGGGCTTCATTATTTAGTTGTGTATGTCTGTCGAGCTGCTGCTTCCAGTTACACAGCAACCCCCCTGCCTACTTAGCACTCTGTTATTCTCCTATTTACTAATCCAGGAGAGAGAGAGAGAGAACCTGTTTGAAGGGTGTGTTTGTGTTTGTAGGGGGGGTGATGCAGAAACCTGCACGGTGAGGATGAGCGTGTGTTTGGAGGTCTATTTTGGCAAGGGAGATGATTATCTATTTACAGATGCCACCCACAAAATCCCATGACCCTTTGCTGCGGGGGCTGGATTGGAGAGAGGTAAATAGACGGAAAAAGAAAGTCAGAGATTTTAATATTATGATTCGTCATGTCAGCACTTGTAAACAAACCATGCCGTGTACTGCACTCACATTGCCTTCAACATGTCACCAGCTGGGTGGAAATATTAGGGCAAAAAAAGGATTAAAAACCCCTTTTTCATATCAAAATGACCAAAAGGCATCCCCACTGGTTAAACCAACAATATGTAAGGATTTATTAAAGTGACCTTTGGCTCTGAGTGCAACTACAATGCCATTAGACACATAAAATGCTGATGCCTCCCCCATTAAAAGCATGCATTTGCTAACAAACAAGATGGAAAATATGGCAAAGACATGCAGTGCATTCAGAAAGTATTAAGACCCCACGCATTTTTCAATTTCAATGTGCAGCCTGCAACAACAGCAGAAAATTATTTTCTCCTCAATCTACACTCAGAACCTCATCATGACAAAGGGATTTTAGAAATTTTGCAAACGTATTTAAAATAACAAACTGAAATAGCACATTGAAGGATTCAGACCCTTTGCAAAAATACTTAAAATATAGCTCCAGTTCCTCCCATTTCTCTTGATTTTTGCGGAGATGTTTCTGGAGCACACCTGTGCTAATTAAACTGATTTAATCCAGGGTTTCCAGGTCCATGTCTTTCCTGCAGAATTGGGCCACTTACGTACTGCAGCGGGTGGATTTTTTTGTCCGCAAGTTGAGCTGACCCATTTTTGATGTCTTGTGCATGTGTATTTACTATCCAAAGCAGAATAAACTACTTTATTTACCTTCAAATGCAACTAAATCAACCAGCAGAGAAGCAGGAAAACATAGAGCAGGGGTCATCATGTACGTTTGCACGAGGGCCGGATTTAGTCTTGACAGAGACTCTAGGGGCCAGACTTTCAAATAAACAAAAATTAAAAATAGATTTTGGTCTGATTAACATAGCATTGTAGTAGTAAAGTCATGGAAGAAAGTTTTGGCACCCCTCTCCAGTGGGATTTAGCACCAACGGTAAGTCATTTTTGACACTTTTTAACCCCTTTCACTAATCCGTTCGGCCATTTTTTACATTTTTGCCACTCTTTAACCATTTTTGCCACTTTCCTGCCAACTATTGCCCCTTTTTGCCACTTTTTAACCCCTTTTCACTACTTTGCTAGTCTATTGTTGCTATTTTTTGCAGGTTTTAACCCATTTTTATACTTTTTGCTTCTTCAACCAAACGTTTGCCATTCTTTAACTCTTTTTTACCACTTTTCCTGCATGTTGTATCCACTTTATGCCACTTTTTTAAAATCAATTTTTGCCATCTTTTAACTCTTTCCATTACTTTCTTGTACATTTTTTGCTTTTAACCCATTTTAGCCATTTTTGCCACACTTTAACTGCTTTTTACCACTTTTCACGCTATTTTTTTGTCCCTTAGTGCCACTTCACAACCCATTTTGCCACTCTCTAACCCCTTTTCTACACTTTATCTGGCCATTTTGCAACATTTCTGCTAGTCTTAACCCATATTTATATCTATATTTTTCAAATATTCACTAATAATGGCTGACAAGTGAAGTTCTATAAAAGATGAAATGTCATTCTAAAACTATTTCAGTAGTAGTCATTTTGGGGTTGATATAACAGCTGCAGACATTTAAAGCCAAAAGAAACCCTTAAATCCACAACATCTCCGTTTCTTCCTTTTCTGAATGTAATGATCTTCTGGGGAACGGACAGGAAGTTTTGGGGGGCCTGATATGACCCTTGGGCGGCCAGTTCATGATCAGTGACATAGAACATGGCACACAACCAAAGATCCGCAGTGCCACACTGGCACGTAGTCATACACGCCACACGTAGAAGCAGCTCACCTGCACACAAACAAGTAATAAATGTGGTGTGGCAGAGGTTTTACTAGCTTACATTGAATTTCAGCGTTGGTCTTGGGCTGGTTTTTATCAGCCATTGGGCTAGATTTGTAACCCAAACCTGGCAACCCTGAGTGGACCTGATTGGATTTGGAAAGGCACATACCTCTCTATAGAAAGTTTCTAAAAAAAAAAACATTTGTGTGGGAGTATTATTACCCGGGGACCTCTGGTAATTAATGAATCAATGAAATATTTGGTGCGGTGCATTTGCATGAGATAAGAGAAGTCTGTAATGTACTGAAAAGGGTGCTGCGTGGCTACAGCAATGAAAATGCACAGTGAATTTTTTTTCCCTAAATTTCATTCACAAAAATGCATTGTTGTGCACAATGTGTTCTGGAGGTGATGTTTCCACAAGCCAGCATCGTGCTAAAGACTATATGCTTGTGAGCACCAGGAGCGACCTGTGAAGACAGAATAAGATGGAGTAGCTCAGCACCTTGCAGAAAGCTGCATTAAAGTCGGTGTAGTTTAGGTCCTTGATTCTGCAGAAAACACACCTCACCTCTGCTCTGATCCTGTCCTCTCCTCTGGAGTCTCTGGTAACTAATCCTGCCGGGTCAGAGTGTTGTCAAAGGCAGACCACTGCTTGCTGTAGCTGACTGACAACTGAGAGCTGACTAGTTTTGATCGACAGGTGTGAGCGCCGTGATTGTGAGTAATATTTTTCACTTTTTAAAAAAGATGGAACTAATTGCATGAACGATCAGCCCTTGGACCAAAACTCGAATTCAAGAGTGTGGCTTTAATCAGCCAAATGACCACATGGAGGAGGTCTGCTCAAAATATAATAAACACAAGGGGTTTGTTAATTTGTGCCTCTGCAAACGCTTTCCAATTAACACTTATGTATCTGTTAAGTATTTCTCTGTATACAAAGTAAAAATATAGAGGTAAATAGAAGAAGACTTTCAGGTTTTACTTTGGGCCGTGGCACACTCAAGTTTGGGAAAGGCTGTACTAGATGGGAGCTTTGCAAGATGGACGCCTATCTGTTTTGCAAGGTCAGACATGAGGACAGTTTCAACAACAACAATAGTGGCAGATAACAGGGTTTATTGTGGCTCTTACAGCAAAATCCTCTGCTCTTCTGTGTGAGTAACAAATGGTCATGGAGAGTGGCGTACGCCACATATTCTTAGATCCAGCTCAGAGTGCAATCAGAAGGACAGCCAGGAGAAATTTTGGGGTAAGAAAAAAGTTTTGGGTGTGCATACCCCATTATTTTCTGTTTTTAGTGTATTCATGTGGTGTGTTACAGCGCCGCTTACATGCCTGGCATATGTACTGCACTGGTTCTCAGTGGTTTTGTGCTTATGTGGACACTTCTTGAAACAATGCTATGTTTGCAGAAAACTTTCTTAAAATGCAATGCCATGCAATCCATATTTGAAACAGTCGATCTGGCATGTCAGGCTATCTGAGAACAGCTGGTCTTTTCAGCAGTGACCTTCTGAGGCTTACCCTCCTTGTGAAGGGTGCCAGTGGTCGTCTACTGGACATTTGTCAAGTCAGCATTTGTCAAGTTTCTGAAGTAAATCACAAAGAAGAAATTAACTTTTAGTTAATACTCTAATTTTTTGAGTTACACCAGTAGTTGCAGCAAAAACCAGAAAAAAAATCAAGGACAGAAGTTAGGTGAAGGTAAAGCTTTGTGGCGGTGAGCTGTGAGTCTTACATTCGATAGGTCATTTAGTCTGCTTACTCTCATTGGTTGTTTTGGGTATTTTGAGAACGCAGTCTCACCTGCGTGACATAAAGTAATCCGTAATGAGCCTCAAATTGGGCCATACCCCACAAGATGGTTTTGGGTGGCAGTGATGGTCCTTAAAATCACATTACCACCATAAGACTGCAGGATATAAAAGTGCTTCTTTACCACTGGTGTCTGTTGTGCTTCTGCATCGCCATAACCCTGAGTAGCATCGCTCACTTGGACACTACAGCTGAATCTCAGAGTGAAACAGGGTGAGAGAAAAGGTTATGCTAAAGGCTGCTGCTTTCTCTCCTGGTGCTTGTTTGAAGTTGGCTCTGCTCAGAGGCCAGCGCCGGTCCCATCAGCAGATATCATACCTGCGTGGAGTAGTTAACACCGGCTGTTAACCTCCACAGAGAGGAGGATGTGAGGTGAGAAAGGTGGCCTGCAGAGGGAACATTCAGGTGGACTGCAGAGTCTCACCTCAGCCTGAGTGGGACGGAGGTGTTAAACGGTGGTGATGGGAGATCACCTGGGATGTACTCAGCTAAAGAAATTACTCAGAGAGGGTTTGTGTGCACCTGTGTGTGCCTTTTTTCTCCTGTATATACTGATCTGTATGGCCATTGTGTGTCGTTTTCATTCATTCTGACTTTACCGCCTTTCTAGTTTTGAGGAATTCTTCTAGTCTAACATGCACAAAAATACCCTTTAGAGTGGATAAAATTGTCACAAATACATATTATCCTCCAGCTTGGAATCAATGCTCCTCATTCGTCAATATCTTCCTAAGAGTTTTCTTCAGGAAGTTTGTCAAAGAAACCTACGTGGGATTCATGACGTATTCTTAAACAGCTGAATATTCTCACTAGGGCTGAAATGATTCCTCGAGTAATTTCAGTAACCGAATTCAAAATATTGGCTCAAATCAGTCATGTATCCATATACAGTATGTGTTCAACAACATACCTTGCTATCAGTCTGTTTGGTGAAACTTTCTGCTACTGGCGGTGACTTAAAATCCAGTCTTGGTTGTTTGCATGGAGCAGCTCCTCCTTGGTCTGCAAGCTGATGTGGGCTGTACCTGGGTTACCGGGGTTCGTAGCATCCGGCTCTCAGGTAACTAGTTAACGGGATACTTCAACATTTCAGCAAATTTGCCCATTGCCATAATTCCTATAGTCTTAGTAACAGGTTCGGTACCTTCAGTTGTCGGTGCAAGCTGTTTTTAGATCAGCCGCTGCTGAGTTCGGACCTGCTGTGCCAATTCAACGTAAGCAGACGTTATTCCGGCTTTCCCTCATCAAACTCATCAAATACACAATCCAACAACTCCAAAACGCTCTCGTGGACAAGTTGTGACCTGTACATTCAGTACTTTACTTAAACTTTAATAAACGCAAATTGCCATCAGAACCTTATTGCACTCAGTACAATATATTGTCTTTAGAGAACCTCTTAATACATATTTTTAACATACAGGTAGTTCATTTCAGGGACCCATCTTCTTTTCTCATTCGTCTGGTGCTTTTGCCTTTCGAAAAAGCAAAAGTGATTGATAACAAAAAAGAAAATTTTCTTATTAGAGCACCAGATTAATCAATAGAGTACAGCAGCTAGTTCTTCTTTTGTTTTTAAGTTGATGAATACCAGGTACTCATACGATTGAAGCATGTGCATGTTTATCCTATTGAGTGTAGAGAAACGCCTCTTTTATGCCCTTATAAGGACATGAGACTGCAGGGCAGTGTGCAAACACAGAAGGCACACAGGCATGAGAGAAGAAACAAGATATCAGTAACATCCAAACTACATGAACTGTTAAAAAAATCTCAGTAATTTGACATACTTGGGTTTCTCTAAGGTGGATATAGGAGCACCAGTAGTGGATATAAATATATCTACAAACACATTCATTGAATGAGATCCCTTTTTCAGACAGAGGTTTTAATCAGACTAGCGTTGTGTCATGTTGTGTTAAGAGAAAGTATGGATTCATGATGAGTTAGAAATAGTTCAATTGGGATTTTTGTTTCAAACTAAGTATGATTTCATTAGAATGCGCATGTATTCTGAAACCTCATAATTTGAAAATCAAATTTATATCCGCTGATGCACGGATAACGTTGAGGATAGTTGTCTATTGTTTAAAGTTAGTATTTAATGATAAAGCTCAAGGTCAGGTCAGGGATGAGAGCATATGCCGGTTCAGCATTTCGCCATTGTCATGATCCAGGTTCTGATTTGTTAGGTTATGAGTTTTTCTAGTGTATTTCCTGTCTTTAGTTTTGATCCCTCGTATTTTCCTTGTTCTGTGATTTCCATGTTTTTAGTTTTACATTGTACTTAGGTTCTCTAGTTTGTATATTTCTGGTGTTTAGTTCTTAGGTGTTTCTTGTAGTCCTTGTGTTTCTGTGTATTTTGTGCCTTATGTTAGTTCATGTTCATGTTTAGTTACTCCTTGTATTTCATGTCTAGTTTATTCCTTGTTTCGTGTCTAGTTTTACTCCTCGTGTTTCATGTTTAGTAATTCCCTGCTTCATGTTAGTTTTACATTCCCTGTGTTTCATGTTTAGTTAATTCCTGTGTCTCATGTTTAGATTTACTCCCCGTGTTTCATGTTCAGTTTTCCTCCCTGTGTTTTAGTTTCCCTCCTTGTGTTTGGCTCTTTGTATCCTCCTATGTTTTCAGTGTTCAGCTTCTAGTGTTTAGTTTTTTCATTCAGTCCTCGTGTGCTTCTTGTGTTAGGTTCCATGTTTCCTGTTTTACTTTGTAGTTTGCCTTCCCTTGTGTGTGATTCTAGTTTTGCTTCCTGCCTGAGTTTCCCTCCACTGTGATTACCTTCACCAGTTCTACCTGTGTCTGATTGTCCACACCTGTCCTCCATTGTTAATCACTCCCTGTGCATTTAAGCTCTGTGTCTCCCCCTGTGTCTGTGTCGGTTCATTGTTGATGTCCTCACCGTGCCTGTACTCCTCGTGCTTCCCTCGTGCCTTTCCTTGGATTTTGTTTGGTTGATGAACTTTGATTTTGTAGTAAGTTATTTTGTTTGTTAATTAAACCAGTCTTTTATTTCATCTGCATTTTGGGTCCTCCCTTTTGAGTTTTCCTTCAAGTCTGACAGCCATGGCAACCTCGTTCCTGTACTGCTCTGGCCTCCTCATGCCCCATCAGGTATCCTCCCAGCTAAACCCTCCATGATGCACATGTTCACCCCCAGTGTCTGAAACAGTGCACGGGTTCCTGGGCACCCAGTATTAGGTGAACTGGATCAGGCCCTGTAAAGCATGCAAGGTGCCTGCAAAAATGCAGCTGATGTTCCTGTACCCGACCTTTATGATCTTTGCCCTCCTTAGCAGGTCAGCATTATGTTATGTTCACACCAGCTAATAATTTACAGAAGTTAATTACCATTGAGTTTTTGTTTTATGCTCTTTATCTAAAATAAGTCAGAATACTGCAGTTTTTCCAATCAAAGCTATTAAGGAACGGTTAATGAATCAATCATAAAGATGACACAAAAATGCAGCATTGCTTTTCTGTTGAACTCCAAACTTTTATAAGTCAATACAACAGAAAGGAGGCATGTTGCATGCTCAGTCAGGTCGACCCTTTACAGTACAATGATACAGATAACAGAAGTCACAAACCCATATTCTTTAGTCTTCATTTAAAGACAGCACACGTGCAATGCTTAACCTTTTCTATGCATGCAGTTTAATTTTGGCTCTTCCTCCAACCGGTCCTCCTCTGCTGCTTCACTGACATTCCTGAACAAATCTGAGCGACAGTCGTCCAATGTATTCTGTTATTTTGGGAAAAACAATGATTACTTGAGTGCCATCACAGTCTAAATGTCACGTTTGACCACACACATACACAGTCGTCAGTTCAATTCTTGTTGGAACAGGCACCTCATCACTGCCTCCCTCTCCCCACGGAGCAGTGCAGCCAAGCATCCATCTATTGGACCAGTGTAGCTGTGCAACGCTAGTCTAATAGCTAATTTCACCTTTAATTAAATGTGACAGGAAGCAGTCGAGGCTGTGTGTGGCCTCACTAAAAGACACAAGAGTTGCACTGATGTAGTGACACAGAATAGACACAGGAGAAAACTCCACAGCGCTCTGAGAATCTTACTGTAAACTTTAATGGTATATAAGAATAGCTAGAGTTGTAAAGGAGCAGATAGCCATAGTGAGGCGAATTTTTTTCACATTGGAATAAAAGAATCTGTTTTATTCTGCCTAGAAGAGGAGTTAGATATGGTTAACTCTTGAGAAAATGACAGATAAACTTGTTTAAATCAAAAAACAGAGTCAAATAAAGCGTATTGGTTGCTTGGACCTTCGGTATATCGTAGATTGTATTTTAAAGATTTACAGCCACACCACTTAAACCAGTTTGGCGACCCACTTCTGGGTCCAAAACTCACCTGATGAAGCCGATGAATCCAGATTCAAGCCAGATTTAAAGGTTTGCTCACCCTTAATATGAACTGCTCCAAGCTGATGTTGCATGTAAATATGGTTTGCTGTTATGAAATATTCATGCATGCAATTTGTGTACGGGTGCATCATTTTTAAAGCAGAGAAAGAGAGCAACCTGCAAAGCAAAGAAGAGCAGAGTCAGAGATGAAGGATGGATAAGTTGATGAAGAAGAGGGAGGCTTTTCCCCTCTGAGGCAGCGTACCTGTCATGGTGTGTGGAGTTAAGACTCAGTAACACACAGACGGTCTTTGCCTCATCTCTCAGTCCTCATCCTCCTTTTCTCTTTTTAAGCCCATGCTGGCTTTGTGATCTGTTTAGCCACATGTGTGCGTCTCTTTGTGAGCGAGTGTGGGCGTGCTGCACATAACCATGCACACTCAGCGTTGTGCTTGCACTGCTGCTTACCGTCACATCCACATCAGTGTGTATTTGTGATGTGGTAAGTCAGGCTGGCTGCACTATAGATGGTTTTTAAACTTTAACGAATTCTTAAAAACAGGGAGACCAGGCGCTGCTATTTCTCTGAGCGAGCATGTGCAACACTAACCTGGCATGCCAGTGGATTTGCTTCACACATCCATCTGGAAAACCACGCATACACAGCACTTGGGAAAGGGCAGAGCCTTTGAAAAAACAAACTCGGAGGGTGATTGGATGAACGTTCTGCCTGTCATATCTCTTCGGGCCAATCAGAGCAACAAACCGCATGACATAGCTGCTATCGAGCTCCGTGTCCGCAGCTAGTGAGGAATATAGACATGTAAGTATTCGACTTTTGTCGTTTTTGAAAAGAAAACAACTTACTGCTGTTCTGGCACTTAAGCAGCATTCACCCTAATCTCTTCCTCCATAACTGCACCAGCTCCTGCTGCTGTTTGTTTACGTAAAGACCGGCCTCTTGTTGCTGCTTGTGTATGTTACGACTCTGCCGCGCCTGAAGGCACTGCCCCACGATGCTGATTGGTCCTATCACTTTCTGACGGGGCCCAGATGGTTCAGACGTACGAAAGCGTAGTGCTGTCACATCCGAATAAAATAAAAGTTCTCAGTAATTGTAATGCTCCTAACTGCAGGAGAGTCAGCCGGACACTCTGATGCACTTCCAGGTGTTTTATTTAACAACAATAATAAAGAAAGAGTGCAGTCACAGCCACAGCTCATGCTAAACTCACAGGGAAAAATCAAGCAACAGTCCAGAAAACAAAGCCGTTCAGTCTCTCAAAACTCCCTCTCTTCCCTCTCACACACTCATACACGCCCCCTCTGCTCTCCCTCCCATACTCATGAAATAAAACCCTTGCATGACAACATGAATATCAACACCTTAACCATTACAATATTTTCACATTAAAATGTTAAATTATCTATCCTGAAATAACGTGAGAGTTTCACGTTATAACGTGAAAAATGTATTGTTAAACCATGAAAATGATATTGTTATAACAATAAACTTTTCACACAATTATGTGATACTGAGAACTTTTATTTTTTTGTATGTGAGCATTACGCTTCCGTACAGACAGGAGCTTTGCAAGATGATTAGCCAGCGAGGAACACGGAAACAGGCGTATCCATCTGCTTTGCAAGGTTAGTGCAAGACCAGACAGCTGCTGTTATAAGGAACAATTTCACAGTGGCAGTTCCACAGACATGAGCTTTCATAGAAACTTTTACTATTTTCTGTAATTGTGTACTTGGCAGTAGTAGTGCCATTAGCTTCCAGAGATTTCAGTGAGTGTTGTCCCTCCAGGCATAGCAGATGGGAACAGTTTCTGTGTGTAATTTCATGAGTATTAAGGTAAAAATTGGCCAAAAACAATGCTGGCACAATTGTACACTATACTGAGAACTTTTGAAGCATTTCATTATCCACCCAGAAGGCCTCTGTGCTTGGCAATAGCTTTGCCCACTGGCTACATACTCTTCTACCTCAGCATATCTGAACAGCTGTGTAAAGAACTACCAGCCAAAACTGAATGAACAACAAAAAAGATCCAACATCTGTTTTATTTTGAAGGCCTGCATTCCTCCAGTGTCATTAACAGTGCAGAATTTATATTTATTATTAACATTTTTTTCTTCTTCTGGCAAACTTCTGATTAAATATATTTTTCTGGCTTGAGCTCTCTGATTTTGTTCTTATCAAACCTCTCAGTCATCTTTTTTGCTGTTTTTCTTTGTGTATTTACTGTACACTGTTGTGATCAGCTGATAAAAACACAACAGGCTAAAATCTGATTGATCTTGAACACTTCATATGATTTTTAATGTGTTTTTCTTATTATTTAGTCTCTGACCTTCCACAGGTGAAAGTCTGAATGTGTAATTATGTACAACCTGCCTCAACCAAAAAAGTTGGGACAGTGTGCAAAATGTAAATGTAAACAGAATGCAATAATGTCAGATCTCATAAACCAGTATTTCATTCTTAAAACATAAACAACATATCAGGTGTTAAAACTGAGACATTTTACCATATTATGACAAATATTACCTCATTTTGAATTTGATAGCAGCAACACATTTTAAAAAAGTAGGGACAGGCCATGTTTACCCTCGTGGAGTATCCCCTCTTTTCTGCTCAACAGTCCTGGGTCTTCTCAGCTGGATTTTTCCCTTTCATTTTGCTGCAAAAGTTTTCTCCTGGTCAAAGACCAAGACTGTAAACAGTCCAGTTCAGCACCTGGTCTCTTCTCTTGTGAAGCCATGCAGTTGTGATGCATGTGGTTTGTGGTTTAGCATTGTCTTGCTTACATATGCAAAGCTTCGCCTTCAAGAGCGTTGTCTGGATGGGAGTATATGTTGCTGTAAAGGCTCTGTCTACTTTTCAGCATTGATAGTGCCTTTGCAGATGTGTTATCTGCCCAAACCATAGACACTAATGCAACCCCATACCTTCAAAGATGCAGACTTTAGAACTGTGCACTGATAACAAGCTTGATGATCTCTCTCCTCTTTAGTCCACAAAACATCGTGTCCATGGTTTCCAAGTAGAATTTAAATTTTGATTTTTCTGACCACAGAACAGTTTTCCAATTTGCTCTTTTGGATCGGGTTTCTTCATTGCATGATAAAGCTCTAAGTTGCATTTGTGGATGGCACAATGAACTGTATGGACAGACAATGATTTCTATTAGTGTTTCTGAGCCCATGCAGTGATTCCCGGTACAGCATCATGCCTGTTTCATTATTACCACTTACTTTTTAAAAGCATTTTGTTGCCCTGTCCCTATTTTTTTGAGATCTGTTGCTGCCATCAAATTAAAAATAGGCAAATTTTTTTCATGAAATGGTAAAATGTCTCAATTTCAGCATCTGATATGTTGTTTATGTTCTATTGTGAATAAAATATGGGTAAAGTTTGTTTTTATTTCTATTTTAAAAAGCACCCCAAGTTTTTAGCCATTGCTTTCTTTATTGATTTTAGTCTTTTTGATTCAACTATTTAGTTTTTCCCGTTGTTGTTCACTGCTGATTACTTACTGTGAACTGCTGTAAAAAACAAATTTCTCCCAGTGGGGGATCAATATTTAATAAAGTTTTTATCTTATCTCATAATTTTTTATCTTGCTGGTGATGTAGACAAGCCCCTTTATGTAACAAATAGTGAATGTGTTGTGGTATGGGAATCGGTTTGAATTGCAAATTGATTCTGAATTGAATTGTGACTCCTTGAATCAGAATCGGATCGTGGATAATGAAAAGATTAAACAGCCCGAGTGGTTGGTGACACTTCCAAGCCTCTTGCTCTGACTGGATATATTTGATGCAGCCTGATTTGGACTCACCAAAATCAAACATGCTTGATAGTTTAGATTCAAGATTAGGGTGGCTCCAACTCACCCTCATTTTGCACACACTTGAGGATTATTTGGACAAATAATCAGTTGCAACAAGCCTCTCATGAGGCCACACCCCCTTGATTGTAGTAAATGCATTGCCTTTGCAGCTGTATTTACATCAATGTGCACTGGAAATATTGCATGTAAAGTCCGTGTGTTTTTTCCACTCGTCAGTTTGCACAGTGCACCAGCTTTGCTACTGTAGCTCACCCGCTCAACCCACACCACACGGCTCCCTTCACACTCACCAAACACACACATATGCACATAAAACTGGCTTTCCTTCTCCTCTCTCTAAAGCCCCCTCCTCCATCTCTCTTTCTCTCCCTCTCTCTCTCATCTCTCACTCAGAGCAGTTCGTTCGGCAGAGCGCTACAACAGAGTAGAGTGTGCGTTTGCTGTGTGTGGTGTGTGTGTCCAGAGCTTGAGCTGCGATCGCAGAGAAAACAGAGAGATAGTGAATAAGAGGTAGAGTGAGAAAGAGAGATAGAGAGGCATCCAGAAGCAGGACTGAGCGGACTGAGAGAAAGCAACACCGCCGTGAGTACTGTACTCTGTATACATGCTTTTCTCCATTCACTCTGTGCTGAAGGGGCTGCTGTCTAACTCACTCAAGTGCTCTGTGTGTTGTACAGTAGATAGGAGGACAGTGCACGCAGCAGATGGCTGGAGTACAGTAGAAAGGCATGCAAAGATGCACTTTGAAAGTGGAATCACATGGTGTTCATCAGTGTGAGGCTGCACGATGGAGCAGCGTGTGTGCGATGCTTGAAATGCACAAGCTTTTTAAGGGGTTGTGTTTTCTTAAACCTGTCAAATATTCTGTTAAAAATGCAAATTTGTGTTTTATGTTCCTGCAACTTTTCAGCTTCTTGGTCATGTTTTGCACACTTGCAGGCTTCTCTTGATTCTGTGCGTGTGGACTTAAGTAGGAATATCATGGCACTTTGTGGTCTGCTGACATGCATCCACCTGAAACCTTCACAATGAGTGAGCTGCAGATCAACGCACGCCTTCTATGCTGACCGGATGATTTCACAATGTGGTGTGGTTTCACTTTTTTGTCATTTTGCTCTCAGGAGATTCTCAGCTTCCTCTTCCCTTTTACACATTGTTATTTTTGTTGTGTTTTTGGACGTGTAGGTGTGATATATACGATGGTATTTCCCAGCTCTGGTCCAGAAACACATCTCTACACTCCACCAAAAGCAGAAAGAAGGCACAGTGGAATCACTTACTGTAACAGTCTCTCCACAGCGAGATAAGATTTGTTCATTTCAGTGTTTGCACTTCTCTCACAGAGTGTCAAAAGCGAGAATAGACCAGAGGCGTATTGTTAAACGAAATGTTGATGCTGAGGACAGCAGAGAGAGGAGGTTAGGAGGCAGGCGGCCGGGGAGGGAGCTAAAAAAGAGGGATTATGATAACTTCTTAAAAAGAGGGATTACGATAACTGCTGCCATTTCTTTTTTTCTCCCCCTTTCCTCACTCACAGTAATTATTTCTGGAAAGCCGCTCTCTTTCTTCTGGCTTCTCTGTGGCTTTTGTCTGCTGTGTTTTCAGATGCAGTGAAGTCAGAATCAACTTAATGCAGCCACAGGATTGTAGGAATTGTTTTACTCCATGCTTATTCCATTTTCTTCATGACATTTTGCATGCTAAATCTATTTCTGATACTTTTATGATTGCAAAAAGACATTTAAGGCAGTCACAGATTCAAATCCATCCAGAATATCATGCTTAAATCTTTTCACCGCCTCTGAACCACCCAGAAAATGGTCTCAACAGCCCTAAAGTGAATCAAAATCATCCCTCCAAAAAGGGCTGCTTTTTACTTAAGAGTGCCAATTTTCAGAAATCAAATGTCTTAAGAAAACCTAAACTGACAGCCATAAAAACACCATCAAACATTATGTGGCAGCCCTGTCACGGTACCAGCCCAATGACCATTATGACTGTTAATGTGAATGGGAATGGACATTTAATCAATGCCTCTTCTGTGGTTGAAATCGACCCCTTTGACTTAATTTCAATCAGGAATTTTTTTTCAAGTAATCGTGCAACCTTTGTGCAAATCTCATCCTTTCTTGTCATGTGTTCTTTTCTTTAAGTTAGCCACCATATTTCATGTTTAAGCAATTTTTCTACGCGGGTGACAATATGTCTATAACAACCCAAAGCAGCCATCAAACTTTACATTTTTTTATGGTAAAGGCACAAAAAGTCTGCTGTTGAAAAGTGTGCAGATTTCATGTGCAGTAGTTTTTACATTAACTTAAACATTTGGCTTAAACATGCATAGAAAAAAATACTTCTCATACTAGTGTAATCCAAGGAAGGATTTCTGCTCATCCAAAATAAATTATGCATCATCCGCGGGATGATGGGAAATGCTTAGTCTCGAGCCTTGAGATGTGATATATTTTGTTTCCCTGGGTAAATTTGCTTTGGGCAGTAGTGCCTTATCCAGCTGTGTTTCTTTCATAACACAGAAAACTAAATTTGTTCACCAGGCAACATGAAATACTACTAACAAGAAAGATGTGCAAAATATTGTTGAAGGCCTGATCAAATGATGCACATCTGTGATCATATTGCATATGAGGGTAAATGCACAAACGCATGGTAAGAGCTGAGCAGGCAACCGAAATCCTACTGAGAGTAAAACATGCACCATTGCAGCAACAACTGAAACAGTGGACAAGATTTGCAGGGATTAGACCTGTCAGAAATGACAGAATTCAGTGCAGTCGGTCAAAAATGTGCAGCCAAGTCTGCATGTCGTACTTTGTGAAATAAAATAATTCACTCATTTTTAAATGAGAAGTTTCTGTTTGCATAAGGCGTAAAATAAAGTCTCTGATTGTGAAATTAGAGTAGATACTGATGTTTAAAATGAAAATTTAGCCCATACAAGCATTACAATGATTGGACATGATTAATAGATTCTTTGCAGATGATGTAATGCAGCAATAGAGAATAAGACAGGATTTCTACATAGAGAAACTTGACCAAAAAGGCAATTTTAGAGCTGTTCAGGACCATGCCAAGCATTCAAAGTGTGAAAATAAAAACATTCTAATTTTCTTGAGCTATTTTGGTGTCCTGAAAGTAGTGAAATATTCAGAGAAATTGCAGCATGCAGGAATAAAGAACAAAGCCTGGACGAGCTGCTGGTGTATGGTCAGCTGTGTTAATTTCATCGACTTAAACTATGACAAAAAATGTTCATCGACAACCTTTTATTCCTCATGACAAAAATGAACAAAAATAGATCTGTGATGACTAAAACTGACAAAAACTAAGTTGACTTTTCATCAAGATGTTTAAAACTAGACTAAAATGTAATGTAGTTTTCGTCGGACATTTAAAATCCATGATATTTCTCCACTGTGGGTAAATCTGTTAAAAAACAATGCATCTGTATCTATTCTGCCTCTCAGCTGTAAAAAGCAGGGACCCCAGGTTTAGCAGAGTGCAGAGAACACACTACCATGATTTGGTACCAGATTTAGGCAAGAAAATAAATGCTTGGACTGAAAGTAAAGACTAAAATGTGAGGACTTTTTATGGACTAAAACTAGACTAAAACTAAAAAGGATAGAAATGACTAAAACTAAAATTAATTTCATTTAAAGACTAAAACTAAGGCTAAAATTAAAAATAGCTGCCAAAATTAACACTAATGTCAGTTTGGTCCAGATTGGTTTGGTAGTTTTGCCACACTTCAGCACATTAAACTCTAAACTTAGTTGTTTCCTCAGCTGATCTCTGTTCAGTCTCACTCGTGACGCGAAATCCATCTCTTCTTAGAGATCGAGACCATTTGGCTCAGCTCAGTAGAGCTCGATCAGCTCCCAAACCACTCTTCATTTGGTCCCAGTTTGGCTTTTTAAATGTGGATTAAACAATGACGAAGGATGGAGGAAAGGAAACTGGCACTCAAACAAAAGCTAGCTCCTGTGGTTTACATTATGAAACTGTTTCATAGCACATGCACATTCGTGAATGGCACATCATCACTCAGTCACTCACTTCACAAGGTTTGTGGTGTTGATAGAACATTACAGTTTATTTTAAAAGCATGCTTGTTAAAAAATTAGGATTTTAAAGGGGCTCAACTGGCCTCTTAGCCTTTAAAAGACTCCTCAAGACTCTTGTGTCCTTCATCTGGTGACGCTTGGAGGTCTGACAGACTGAGTATTTGTGATATTGACCACCTGTATGCCAGGTAAATCTGTTAAATTATGGTAAAAATCCCTCTTTTGTAAGGTGTAGGGATCATACTCACTGTATGTAGAACTTTTCTGTTGATAACTGCAGCGTAGAAGTCAATTTAGAGCTGTTAAGTACAAACTTTACTCGTTCCTATTCATGCCTTATGGCGGCCCCCCACTACCTGAGCCCCAGCGGACATTCTGCTTTACATGATTGCAAACGTCAGGTCTCAAGATCTCAATGGGACTAACCTGGTTAAAAAGGTTAAATGAATAAAAATAAAAACAACCGATCAACAGTGGCTACTGATATCAGTTCATGCATTATGCACAGACACCCTTTGTTTGACAGCTGAGCTGAAAATGGCTAGAAACGATGTTAAACTGATGCATGAGCATCATAATTTAAATCAGAACAGACAAAGGAGAGAAAGACTTACATAGATTTCTGTGCAGAAACAAGAAGTTCTGGGTGATAAATCAAGTTTCTGCTTCAGTTGTGACTCTTTTTTAGAGATCATGGAGCCAAGGTTAAAAAAAAAAGATAAAATAAAAAAAAAAAAAGATAAAGACACTGATATGCTCATGCTGTGTGATGATCAGTTTCTCCCAAGGTCTAACCATATATGTTAGATGCAGCTCTGCCTCTCCCACCAAAACAGCTCTCACATTTATTTAAGTGAGGAACAGAGGGAGCTTAGCACATAGACTGCGTGTCCACAGCTTTTTCTTGTGTCGGCAGTGCAAGTTGGAGAACGCTTCTAGTCTTGATATTACTATGTCACAAAAATGTAAATCCCGCCTTCCTTGGTAGGATCTGACGCAACGTTTTAAAAAAGTTCTATGTGCTTCATATTTACGTATTGAAAGTATACGTTACGTGTAAAGAAGACATGCAGACAAAGTAAAGGAATCCTGTCCGGACACAGGCAGCAGCTATTGACCTGAAAACTACCCTTGAAAAAAAGTCAAAACAGTTATACCTCCACTATTGTCAGAAGTCCCGCCCCTTCTTTATTTTGATTGGCAGGTGAGGTAGAAGTGACATTGATGAGTGCAGCGCTGTTACAAAAGTTGAACAGTTTTAAACCAAGAGTGCTTAAAAAACCACAGCTGACACTGAGGGCAGTGAGCGCTCAGCTACGTTGGTTTAGAATTTAAAATTAGCGCGTCCAGCACTAAAAAAGCTATGGACACAATCTCCAGTTAGTTTCAGGAGCAAGCGAGCTAAAGATGGTGAGAGAAAGGCTGCTGTTGGTTTAAAAAAAAAAAAAAAAAAAACAAAAAGAACTTTTTTCATATGGGTTTGAAGGGGCCAAACAGCCTGCAGAACTGGTACAGAGTTGTAGCTACCTACAAGACAACATAAAAAACATTTTTAGTCATAGAAAATTCAGGTGCAAAGAGCTTTAAAACCCTGATTCTGATTCTAAATAAATCATCTGGCCAATACCAATATCACTACTTGTATATAAACACTTGTTTTTCATTGTTAGGAACTAAAAGTCTGTCCTGTTTCAGAGCTGATCTGCTGCTCTTATTGTGACGGTCCGTTTGTTTTAAAAAACCTACATTTGATTTCACCATGAATCCTTTATTCTCACAGGTTGGTCAGGACCCAGCCGTGAGTTAGGGAGCTGTTTTAAGTGGGTTGCAATGTGTGACTGGAAAATTATGTTGCAAAAAAATTGGTGTATCATTCATTCATTTAATATTTGATTGATAACTGAATAACAAATAATGAAAAAAATGGTTCATTTTCTTGTTTTTATTCCTAAAACGAAATCAAGTAAACAAGAAATGATGTGTCTTTTTGACTTTTGCTATTAACGTTGGGATCAGAGAATGTAATATAAAATTAAACAGGTTAGTATGATTTTAGTATTAATTTGCATAACCTGGTGCAGGTGTTGTGCTCAGAAAAGCATCCTGAGAATCACATGCCCATCGCTGAGGAAATACGCAAATCAATGTTGTAATCAAATTGACTGCTTACAGCTGTTTTTTCATATTACAGTCTTCATCCCAGCATAAATAGCAAAAGTCAAAAAAGATGCATCATTTCCTGTTTATATGATTTCATTTCAGAAATGAAAACTAGAAAATGAACAGTATTTTCATTATTTGATTTGGTTTTTAAAACAGAAAAGTGAGCAATGAGGCATTTTTTATTTATTTGTTATTCAATTATCAATCAAATATTAAATGAACGAATGATGCACGGATTCAAAAAGTTCATTAATTGCTTTTATTTGAAGGACGTGACTTCATCCCTCTCGTTGGTCTGTTTTTTCCCCATCTACAGTCTAAATTGTCCCATTTTGAATTAAGTAACATTTGAAAAGGTGACTAAATTTTGGTCCTGATTGGTCATTGGGGTGGTGATGTCCTGACACCAGACCAGTCCAGATTCACTGCTGTAAACGATGGCTTTATTCTTTAAAATTTTGAAATCAGTAATGTATTTTCATTAGAGGGTAAAATGTATATTAACCAGCCAAACCAAGAAACATCTGCCTTTGTGAGAGCTACAAACAGCCCTGTCACAACCTGCTGACAGACAACGAGCAACACAAAGAAAATACAAAAAATGAGCCTTTTCATGGAGCTTATACTTTAAAATTAAAATTAACTCTCCTACTTAAACAACAGGTTTAACAGCGGGGTGGTTCAATGAGACAATGCTTACAAAAGACACAAAAAAACTCTTCTGCAATGCAAAAGAAGAGGAAAAAAAACTAACTGTAGGTAAGAACTGGAACATCAGTCCTTCAAATGCACTTTAAAGTTTACTGAATAAGAATGAAAAAGCCTGGTGGTTCTGCTTAAAACTCCACAATTATATTCATACACTCTGTAGATTTTTATTGCCAACATAGTGGCTGCAGATATCTGCAGAAATCTTCCATCTGTCAATTCAAATAATTAACTTTTTAAGCCAAATACATGCCAATAATTTGTCCATCCCTCTTTTAAGGACAGAATTTGTTCTCAACAACAATCTTGATCAGTTCCAGGGTTATAAAAAACAGTTCTTCATGTTAAAAAATGGTTATTGTCATATTTTGGTCATAAGAGTGCATCATTACTACCTCATAAACAGTTAGTTCATTTTGATCTATTTTTTTATTTTTATTTATAATTATTTTGATGAATTTAGGTGTTTTTCACCCATTTATTTATTTATTTTTTTGCCGGTTTCCAAAGTATGCCAATTCCAGAGTGTTAAAGCTGGATGAATGTACGTGATGCAGATGTCAGATCAGTCAGTGGTGTTTTTAATAATCATAATCTCAGCATCAAAGTCATTTTCATTGTGATTTTTGCAGAAATCCAGCAGCCACACACACACACAGGCATGTTTGTTGTGTATTGTCTGTGTGTTGGTGTCACAGAGGGTGTTTTCCTGGAGGATCAGAAGACATTAGTTGGGGGCCACCGGGCTCTGGAGGGAAGCGTTGGGGGGGTAGGATATCAGTGGCTTTTGTTGGGATTTACTCTCACAATAAGGATTTAGTGGGTGACACTCGGGCTGGGTGTGTCTACATCAAAGAGGCTTCTCAGCGTGAAGCAGCAACGCATCAGAACACACCGCTGCTGTATGGAGGCTGAGCAGGGACAAGGTTTGCTTTATTGCATTTTTTTAAAGGAGGATGAGGTCCAGGCTGGGTTTGATAAGTGGAGGAGCACGACAGAGCGCCGCTGGGTCCATGTTGGAGTGTGTTGAACCACGTTTGTTCTTTGTGATGGTTAAACACTGGCACACTGATCCCTCATGAACTCTTTCATTGTTAATGGGTGTATCATAAAAAATAGGGATTTTATTCTTTGTGATCATGTTTTTATTTGAACTGTCAAAGTATAACTGTTAGCTCAGATAAAACGAGGAGGAAACGTGTGTGTAATAATATTATGCAGACTAATTAAATGCATACACCACTCCTCTTACTGCATACATTATATCCCGTGTATGCATGTATTAATGTGCTCCTTCTCATGCCAAAATTTGGTAAGAGGTTCTGTTAAAGCTATTTTACATTAAAGAAAAAATGTGTATGCATATTATTTGTTGCCACACACACATGTAAAAATACTGTCAGGTATGCCATAAGGACTGCAGGTGCAACCGCTAACATCACACATCGATCATCATGTGTTTCCACCATTGTCAAAGGGAGGTCCACAAGGTTCAATACTGGGTCCTGTTGTATTTAATTCATATATGAATAACATTACATCTGCTATTGTACAAATTGTAACATCTATTGATATGCAAACCACACAGTTTTATATTAAACCCTGAAAAATCTAAGTACGTCTTTAACCAATAACGTGGGTTTTATGGCAAACCGGCTGGATGGAGGCCTCTCAGTTATGTACGAGGGCTAATTTTCAGGATTCAAGTATCATGCAGAAACCTGAAAGTACCGGCCATAAAAACACCATCAAACACTACGTGGCAGCCCTGTCACCGTACCAGCCCAGACCATTACGACTGTTGATGTGAATGGACGTTTAGCCAATGGCTCTTCTGCGGTTGAAATCGACCCCTTTGAATGAATTTCAATCAGGAATTTTTTTTAAGTAATCATGCAACCTTTGTGCAAATCTGAGCCTTTCTTGTCATCAGTTTCTCTCCTTAAGTTAGCTACCGTATTTAGTATTTAAGCAATTTTTCTAAGCACATGAAAGCATGCTTTGGCTCTGCAAAAAAATACTCCACATGAAAACCCATGTGGAGTTTCTGGTAGTCATTCCTTCAAAAAAAATTGTGGTTTTTCTTCAGTGTATTCTTAACCTTGCAAAGCAGATGGATACGCCCAGTTCCTTGTTTTTCACTGGCGAATCCATTTTGTTAAGCTCCCATCTGAACCCTTTGGGCCCGGTTAGAAAGTGACAGGACCAATCAGCGACGAGGGGCAGGACTTTCAGGTGCAGCAGAGTCATGATGTAAACAAGCAGCATCAAGAGGCTGGTGCAATTATGGCGGAAGGGATTAGCGTGGATGCTGCTAAAGCGCCAGTTTTATCAGAACTTGACAACATTTCTTTGTTAAAGGAAGAACAAAGAACAGCAGTGAGTTGTTTTCTTTTCAAAAACAACAAAAGTCGAGTGCTTACATGTCTATAGTCGCCATGGTTCGCATTATTTCTGCGCATGCACAGCTCAATAGCGGCTGCGTCACGTGTTTTGTTGCTCTGATTGGCAGAAATGTGACAGACAGAACGTTCACCCAATCACAGTCTGAGTTTTTTTCAAAGCCTCGGCTTTTTCTCAAACGTTTCCTATTGAAGCTTTCCCAGATGGGTGTGTGAAATAAATCCATCTGGCGTGTCAGGTTAGTGTTTTCTAGAAAGTCTCCATGAATTTCTGTGCATTTTTCTTTTTGATCAGGAGTTTTGGAACAACTTTGGCATACACTCTTGTCATGTTCAAATTTTCATTCAAAACCATTTTGGCTACATTTTGCCATGTTTTGCCACTTACATTTTGTTTTTTCCACTTTTAAAATCCTGTTTCACCACTTGTTCAACCAATGTTACCACTGTGGACTCATTTCTACCACTTTTTATTCCCAGTTCAACAACTTTTCTGCCAATTTCTGCCACTGTTAACCCAATTTACCACTATTTCCACCCTGTCTACCAATTTTTCCATTTTAATTCCATCTTAATTCTGGCTTTAGGGAAAGAGATTAACATTTTTTTCAGATGGCTATATAATATGGTACAATTAAATAAGAAATGATAATGATTCTTTTATAAGAGTGCTTATTATTCATGTAAATAATAAAATGGATCTCACAGCTTAACTTTACAAAGGACCATGAGTTTGCCGACTCCATAGGCCCCAGAAAGCTCTCCCCTTTATCCCTCCTTATGGACGACCTTATGTGACGTAACTATTCTTGAATGTTCATGACTGTGTTCAACCACCTTCAGGTACAGTGGGGGTCCCCGGGCTCTGACACCTTTATTTTTGGGGTTGCGGGCCGAAAGGCTTGGGAGCCCCTGGTCTAGATCAGTGTTTTCCATCCATTTTTCTTTGGAGCCCCCCCCCTACATGTACCTAAGAAAGGCGGAGCCCCTCCAGGACCCAAGAGAGAAGAAAAAGTGACACACTGCCATCAAAAATCAACATAGATTTTAATTGTTTCACTGTTAAACAATAAAAAAGGCCTATGCATGCAGTTCTTGAAAACAGACATTTGTATAAACTACTTAATAACTGCTTTATCATGGTTTTGGTTGCGGACCCCAGGTTGTCAACCAATGGCCTAGATCATGGGTGTCAAACTCAAATCCGGCCCGTGGTACAGTTATACCCAGCCTGCAGGATCATATATTTTTATTACAACTGGCCCACCAGTATGGGTTCTGTAGATTTCCTCCACTATAAAAATGTAAATTCAACCTTGATGATTTAAAATACCCTTGTTAAGTCATAAAAAATAGAAAAACTAAAGAGTAAAAATGTATCGGATATAAAGACAGGAATGTGGGGAAGAAGTTAATTTGTGTTTTCATTCCATAATTTCAGTGTTGCATCTCAGAATTACGACTTAAACCTATGATTTTGACTTTTCATTATATCTTAACCTTTTCAGTTCATAATTTAAACTTTTATCACACATTTAGACCTATTGTATTCACAATTTTAAATTTGAAGTCCTATTTTGACCTTTTTAACTAATAATTCCTAACTTTGACTTTTTATCTCATATTTTTACCTGTTGGGCTCAAAATCTATGATTTGAACTCATATTTTGACATTTTAAACTCATTACTTTGACTTTCTATCTCATATTTACTTATGAAAACATTATTTTAACTTTCTATCTCATATATTTACTTATGAAAACATTATTTTAACGTTCTATCTCATATATTTACTTATGAAAACATTATTTTAACTTTCTATCTCATATATTTACTTATGAAAACATTATTTTAACTTTCTATCTCATATATTTACTTATGAAAACATTATTTTAACTTTCTATCTCATATATTTACTTATGAAAACATTATTTTGACTTTCTATCTCATATCTTTACTTATGAAAACACTATTTTAACTTTCTATCTCATATCTTTACTTATGAAATATAGTGATGAGTATTCAGATAGCTGGTTGGCTGGCCTCCTGGGTTTATCCACAAGAAAATCTTTAGAGCCATATGATAATGAGGCTTTTCCTGAGTGTGGTGTGTATCTAACCTCAGATTGGGACTGTTCATTTATGAGTGCCTCATTTCAGTGTTGATGTGTGAACAGGTTTGCAGCCATACTTTATTAAAAATTGTTGTGTTAAAGATGAAAATAAAAGATGATTGAAAAAGCGACTAAAGTTCAGAGTTGAATGAAAAATGCATCTGTCCGCTGTGAATGAGAACGAATGGAGAACGAACCTTGACAGTCTAATTGCCAACTGTTTCATCATCATCATCCAATAATTTATACCACAACTATTCATTTTGAATGACAGATTCCATTTACGTCTCTCTCTTTTCTCATAAACATCCATTTTCATTAGAGAGCGTTACACTTTACCCTTCAACTCCTCTTGTCATCTATCACAGTCCCATCAAAGTTTCCCTCTAAAAGCTCGTCCTCGTCTCCAGTACAAACCCACAGCATGCAGCGCTTTCTTAAAAATCTGCTGCATGGTGTTGGTGTGGTTGTTCCAGTATTTCACAGCCTCCTAATCTCTTTAAGCAGAGTTGTTATCCAAGCCCACGATGAATTGTATCACCACTATAGCTTGTTGCACCTACAAGCTGTTTTTAGTGAGCATCTTTGTTGCTCTAAAGTGACTGTGCGACAGTGTGCCGGTGTTTGTGTGTTAGTATTGTCTGCTGTGCTGTACTGACAGCACAGATAAGTCTTTTTTCCCGAGGCCTAATCCTCCTCTACACGAGAATGAGAGATGGATGGAGAAAAAGATGAGAGACAGAGAGAGAGAGAGAGAGACGTCGACGTTCATCGCTGTGACAAGTCCCCAAGAAAAACGTGGATGTGTGTTGGAGAAGACAACGCAGCGGCGGAGGCTTTCAGAAGGGAGCGAGAGCGGGATTTGCATGTGAACAAGGGCTTTAACGGAGCCGTGAACCGTTAATACGCATTCAGAGAGGTTTTTGTAGCGAGCGGGCTGGAGTTATTCAGAAACAGGTGTTCTGCAAATCACAGCAAACACTCTCGCTTCCAAAATATTTTCCTCCGCTGCTCGCTTCTCTGAATTCTCTGGTGCTGTGAGCTTTGCCAGCGCCTTCAATACCAGTCGGGCTTTAGTTCTGAAAACATCCAAAACATGATTTAAGAGATGGCAGGAAAAATGTTGCATCCATGTTGTTTTCTTGTTCCTTTAAAGCCGTGTGGACAGAACGGAATCTGCTGCACAGAACGAGGATCGCTCTATTCAGAAATGGAGGAGAGATTCTGATCTTTGACAATCTTTCACATATTTATGGGCATTAATGAGAGTCTCAGAGGAGAAAAGTCATGAAGTTGTGCCAGTTTGCTTCAGCCGGCAGCAACACTTCAGACTGTAAGAGCTGTAATGACATCTGAAGGGCCAAGATGCCTAATAACCCACCGCTGACTCTATTATGACAAAGCCAAATGTCTGATATTTTTCAGTCAATCAGATTTATTCAACTGAAGGTGGTAGGAAAAAAAAGAGCAAAATACTGAATAAAATACACCAAAGTTTTGGGGGAAAGTAACAGTTTCTTTCCAGGAGGGTTCCTAAAAGTTTCATAAGCTTTCTCGTGAAAAATCCTGAAATTTAGTGGGAAAACTATTCATAAATCTTTTAAAATTCTCTGTTAAAAGTCCAGAAAGGTTCTACTGAATCTCCTTAAAATTCCTAGTTATTTGCTACAATTATTTTTTATTGACATAAACATTCCCAGCGAAGTTTACCAAAAGTTTCTAGAAAAAGTGCCAACAGGAAAGACCCCAAAAATTACTTGAAAATTCATTAACCTTTGAGGGAAATTACCCCAAATGTCTGACAAAGCTCACTGGTAAAATTCCTTTCAAAACACTGGGAAATTTGGGGAAAATGCCGCAGGACTCGCCCCAAATATTGCTAGAAAATGTAAAAAAAATCTAGGGAAATAACCTCACATTTCCATCAGAGTTCACTGGAATTATTCCCTTAGAATTTCAGGTAAACCAGGGGAAAATTCGCCACGGGAAACTCCTACAAATATTTTCTTGGAAATTAAGTTACATTTCCATTAAAGTTTGTTGGAATATTGTCCTTGAAATTTCAGGTAAATCTGGGAAAATGCCCACGGGAAACTCCCCAAAATATCTGGAAAATACCTCTTTTTAGAGAAATAACCTCACATTTCCATCAAAGTTCGCTGGGAAAATTCTCTTCATATTTCCGGTAAATCTGGGAAAAATGCCCACACATAACTCCCCCAAAATTGCAGGAAAATTCCACTGTATTTTTTTGAATTTACCTCCCATTTCCATTAAAGTTTGTTGGAATAATTCTCTTGCAATTTCAGGTAAATCTGGTGAAAATGCCAACAGCAAAGACCCCAAAAATTGCAGAAAATTTCCTTAATGCTCCAGGGGAAATTACTTCACATTTCCCTTTTTAGTTTGCTGAGGAAATTCCCTTAAATTTACGATTGAATCTGATAAAGTTTCTGGTAAATTTTGGGAAAATTTCCCGCAGGATACTCCTCAGAAATGTCAGGAAAATTCCATAACTTTTTTAGTGAAATTACCTTACATTTTCATAGATGCATGTTGTGTTTATGAATGTATGTAGAAGTATGTTAAAATAATCCCCTTGAAATTTCAGGTAAATCTGGTAAAATGCTCACAGGAAACTCCCCCGAACTTCCACAAAAATAACTCAGCAAGTTTCCTTCAAAATTCCCCTGAGATTTCAGGTTAATTTACCCTGAATATTCCATTATAAATATGGGGGGAAAATCTGTACAGCACTTTTTTTGTTTATTTTTCTGTTCTTAAAAACTTTAGCAATACAAGATAACATTTTAACAAGCAGTCACAGACTCTTTGACAATTTTTGCCCCAGCATACATTCCTGACTCACTGAAAACAGCTTGAGAGAGACTGTGGAACAGAATCGGAAAAATGTTTTTCAAGTTAAAATTGCAAACTCTGAATACCCCACCATCTACAGTCAATAATATCATTAAAGATTCTGGGAATCCAGAAGACTCTTCACAAGGGACAAGGTCGAAGGTCGATATAGGAGGCTTGTGATCTTCTGGCCCTCAGGTGACACTGAAATTAAAACAGACATGATTCTGTTCTGGAAATCACCACATGGGCTCAGGAACACTTGCAGAAATCACTTTCCGTCAACACAGTTGGCTGAGCCATCCACAAATGCAAGTTAAAGCACATCATGCAAAGAAGAAGCCACATGTGAACACAATCCAGAAACACTACCAGCTTCTCTAGGCCAAACTAAAAATAAGTGGACTGGAATGGAAAACTGTTCTGTGGTCAGACTATTCAAAATTTGTGGACAAAAGAGGAGAGGGACCATCCAGCTTGTTATCAGCTCACAGTTCTTAAACCTGCATCTCTGATGTAATGGGTTGCATTAGTGCCTATGTTGTCTTAGTCTTGGGATGAGGCCAGCTCCACTGTCATGTTTAATTGGTGATTGTTTCCAGCTGGTACATTACTGCGCTCATGTGAATACTGCGGTTGACCAGATACTCAAGTTCTGTAAATCAAATATGGACACAGGGCTGGACTGGTGATCTGAAAGTCCTGTGGGCCAAAGAACTTTGGGGCTGGCATGATTTTATCTTTTTTTCTAAAATTTAAGGTACTTTAAATTGAGCAAGTGTCTCCCAAAAAGGAGAGAAAAATAAATATACATCAAGGAACTCTGTCACTATATGTTGTTAGACCAAAAAAATGACAGGGCCAAATTTTCTTCCCAGTCCAGGGCTGTGTGGACCTTGTCTTAAGTTGACTTCTGCACCAGAATCTGTGCTGGTTTCCACACCGGCCGGACAATGAAGACCATTTAATAATGCAGCTGTATAATAAAACAATCAAACAGGCCTTAGAGTGGTTAAACAAGCATTTTTAGTGGACACTTAGATTTGATGCATCAACAGTTGGAGGGTAATAATAGCGTTATTTCAGTCCATTTTGTGGCTGAAAGCTGAAGCAATGTGCACGAGACATTTCCTTAGACCCCAAAAATTTAAAAATAGGGTCAAGCTCTTAAAATTTAGGGACAATCCATCAGAGTGCTGTTGATTAATTTGATTCCTTTTTACTTTAAGGGATATCAGGGTATCACAGAGAGGTCCACGCCTCTCTAGCGTTCCTGAGAATCTTCTCTGTCTCTGTCGATCGTCTCTTGTCATTACCCGAGAAGTTAAAACTGAACGCCAAAGAAAAACGACGAGTGCTGAACAGTGAGCGTCCGGATGTATGAGCTGTTCCAGCGGGACAGCGAGCTTGGCAAATGGCTGTAAATTGTCAGCTGAATCCACCAGTTCAGCTCATTTTCCCATCAAGTCATGTTCCCCAAGTATATGATAGAGATTTACTGAAAGTCACTTTTGGAGCAGGAGAACACTCTGAAACACGGCGGGGTCAGCGAGGATCTCATTGTAGGCTTGATTTTAAAGCTTTAGCCTCTTTCTTTGGTCATAATCTGTCCTCACTGATGGTTAGAGGTCAAAGGAGGGTCTAGGTTATGTCCAGGACGTCCTCTCTATCAGGTTAAAGAAGTCATTTTGTGATTGAAACTTTCCTTAATAAGTCCCAGCGTTCACGTACATCTAAAATAATCCTCCAAACTTTGTTAAACTTGTGGTGAACTGTCGATACCTCCTGTTTGTATTTGTTCCTTCTTTGATAGAACAATACTAAGAGAATAATTCCAGCTTCGCCTGAAGCCATGCGGTGTAATCATGAGCTGCTTTTGATTAAGTCTGTCTGGATCCCCTTTGGCCCAGATACTCACATTAATAACACTCTCGCTTTTAATTCATGTGTGACATGTTCTGCTGTTGAAGATCGGCTTTTATTTCATTTTATTGAATGTTAAGACTCTTGGAAGGCCGTCATGTATTTTTATTTTCAATCAGGTTTCTTTACTCAGTGAACCTTCCTGTTAAATGTGCTGCTTTTTTTTAGAGGAGATCCAGTTTTCTTGTACTGATGTGGTTTATAAACCCTCACAGTAAATCAATTTGCTTTTTAACAATTGTGCAGTTAAACTTCCTTCTTCACTCTGTTAATGGACAAAGGAGGTTTTTAAAGGTTAAATATTTACATTTAGAAGGGAAATAACTCAAGTTTTAGTCTAAATTTCACAACCAGTTGTGTTAATAATGCAATCGGTGTAAAACTGTTAAAAGAGCTTTCGTATCATGGTGCATTGAGGATCCTGTTTATTTAAAATACACCAGCATCCTTTCTTTTCCTCGCCAATATGGCAGTGTTACCTATAAAAACATTAGAAACAAGGCGCAATGACCTTGACCTTTCTAATCATTTCATCCTCCAGTTCTCATGGACATTCGTGCTACATTTGAAGAAAATCCTAAGAATTATTCCTGAGATCCCACATTTATAAGAATGGCTCAGATGGATTGACTCTGAATCAAAATGTCTCTGATCTCAGCTGTTTCATGGATGTAATAGAAGAGAAAAAGAAGAGTGATAATGAGAAAAAGAAAAAGAAAACTTATTGATTAATCAATACATTTAGCACAAAAACCAAGGAAATTTGTGTTTGATAGAAAAAAACTGTTCAGAAAAAAAATGTCCCTTGGCATAACATTGTGACGACCTTGAACATCCCGCCATCTACAGTCCATAGTATCATCAAGAGATTCAGGGAATCTGGAGAAATCTCTGTGATGTTTGAGATCTTTGAACTCCAAGGCAGCACCGCATCAAAAACAGGCTTGATTCTGCACTGGAAATCACTGTCAGCACATGCCATCCACAAATGAAAGCTGTCTTCCCTGCAAAAAAAGTTCATTTAAAATGGATTGAGACAAAATGGTAAACTGTTCTGTGGTCATATGAATCAAAATTTTAAATTCTTTTTGGTTACCACGGATGCCGTGTCCTGTGGACTAAAGAGGAGAGGGACCATCCAGCTCATTATCATTACACAGGTCTAAAGCCTGCATCTCTGATGGTCTGGGGTTGCATTACTGCCTATAGCGTTAAAGGGAACTATCAATGCTGAAAAGTAGATAGAGGTTTGTGAAGTTTGTCTGTGCCTCCTAGGAGATCTGTCAACAGTCAACCTAAGTATACAAAAAGGTAAATCACTCCTTGTGGCGCTGACTATTGCCAAGAAATCAAAACACTCCATAACTATCACACAGTGGAAAAACCGTCTGCTCAACTAAATCTCACTAGACAAACTCTCCAGCTCCACTAAACAGAACTCAAAATCTCAAGATTCAACAAGGCAACTCTTCATAAATTCAATAAACTCATCATAGTACTCCATCAGTGATTCATATTTTGGTCCTCTCTGCTTACAGCCCCCCCCCCCCAAACACAAAACACACCCACACACAAACAATAACTCCTTTTGTTTTCTTGTTTGTTTGTTTTGTTTAAGTGTTTTGTTTGTTGTGTTTAATCACATTTGACAATATCCTGTTTATTTACATCACGTTTTCAACTTATAATAATAAACATAAACAAATGTTTTTTCTGTATCTGCTTTTATAACCACATAATCCCATTTACATTAATAGTTTATTGTATCATTTATTTTTCACTTATTATTAATAGTTATCACAACAAGTTACTATTATTATCACTATTTAGTATGCTTTTATTTGTATTTCTTAGTATTTATTACCTCCACCAAGGAGGTTATGTGATCGGGTGGCTTTGTTCGTTTGTTAGTTTGTTTGTTAGTTTGTTAGCTACAAAACTTAAAAAGTCATGGACGGATTTTCATGAAATTTTAAGGAAATGTCAGAAATGGCCTAAGAAAGAACTGATTAGATTTTGGGAGTGATCTGGATCACCGTCTGGATGCAGGAATTTTTTTCAAGGATTCTGTACTATTGGGAGATAGGTCTGCGCTGTTACCACTTTACACCAGGAGATGGCAGACATGAGTAACTTATTTTTAAATTTTGGAGTTTATAGACTTTGTAGGACACACTCCTGTTGAGGAGATGAGTCGAAGCATAACAGAAAGAAAGACAGCGAATTGTAGCAAGAATACTCACAATGCTGGGAGGAATAGAGGAATATTCACCATTTGCCATGACTTTCAGTCGTCCGGTGAGACCATGGGTGCTCCCGCCATGACAGTCCACACGTAGCGAAGCCAATGCTTTTGTCTCCACCCCACCGGGGAGTCAGTAATTGGTGAATTAGATTTTGGGAGTCATCTGGATCACCATCTGGATCCAGGAATGTTTTTAAAGGATACTCTCTGGATACTCTTTCATCTTCTATATGTTGTTGTGCTTATATATTTTTGGCTCCCTACAAACACAGTTTCAGACTTTCTTTTAGACATATATATTTTTGTATTCAACACCCCCTTCACACACACACACACCCACACAAAAAACTCCTGATCAAACATCTCTGAACACTATATTCTACCTCACCCATGTACTACTGTAGCATGTCTTTGTCTTGTTTTGATGTTTTGTGTCTCTTTTTCACTAATTCTTGTCACTACTTTCTTGTAATGTTTTTGCACAAATAAAAAAAAAAGTAGAAAGAGGTTTTAGAGCAACATAAGCCCTGATCCAGTGTCTTTCTGGGAAGGCCTTGCATATTTCAGCAAGACAGTGCTAAACCACATACATCTATCACAACAGCATGGCTTCACAGTAGAAGAGTTCAGGTGCTGAACTGGCCTGCCTGCAGTCCAATTCTGCTCCTGGACTATCCATCATGAAACAAAAAACATCCAGCAAAGAAGACACAGGATTGTTGAGGAGCCGAAATCCTAGATCAGACATGAATGGGACAAAATTTCCCTCCCAAAACTCTAGCAGCAGGTCTCTTTACTTCCCAGATGTTTAGAGACTGTAGTTAAAAGAAAAGGGGATGCTACATAAATAGCCCTGTCCCTACTTTTTTGAGATGTGTTGCTGCCATCAAATTCAGAATAAGCTAACATTTTTATGAAATGGTAAAATGTCTCAGTTTCAACATCTGATATGTTCTTTATGTTCTATTGGGAATTAAATTTTGCTTTATGAGATTTTTGCATTTTTTACATGGTGTCCCAACTTTTTTGGAATTGGGGTTGCACATCTCTTTCATTAATATATGTTCACTTTCTCTCATGCAAAGGGAAACCGTCATATTTGACTGACACCTGCTCATTAATCAGCCTCTCTAGACAGGATCAGTAAGCATGCAGCCTTCTCTCAGCATGAAGACGTTTGGACACGACGTTTCTGCAGCCACTTTCCCGCTAGCTGTTTACAGCCCAGGCCTGTGGGTTTGCACTGAGTCTAAATGTGTGTGAAGATGAAAGGAAAATTTATTGAATTCATTCATGCAGTGTGTGCTAGTGTGTTTCAGAGAGTGTGATGCCCTGGTAAGAGATGTTTGGCTCGTAGCCACAGACATCCTCATTAGGCTGCCTCATATTTTGCTCCGTATTCAAATGTTTGGTTGTGCATACGGTTGCTGCATACATTCACAGCCACAGAGAAGTAAAACAGTAGAGGCTGATATGAGAGGTGCTGACCTCTCCTCGTCTATGTGTGCGTTAGTTTGTGATGACTTGTACTCTAAGGAATCCACTTGATTATGTTCAATGGAGAGCTTTCTCCGCTCAGCCTTATTTATGGCCTCACACCGCAGCCTGGACACACACCTATAAATCTGTTGCTGCGGCAGACCACACACACACTTTTTCACACAAGTCTCGGCCATCTCTGACGCCCACGTTTGCTCACATTTCTCTCACTGGCTGTTTCAAGAAATTACTGCTGATATTTTATCAAGCACTTAGCTCATTTTCACACCTACGGCTCGTTTGCTCTGGTCTGAATCATGCACCAGTTTGTCTCATTGCTGCATAATTACATCAGGCTTTGTTTGTGTTCACACAGAGACAGTTAGAGTCATTTTTACATTAGAGGTCTCAGGCATAGTATGCAAGGCTGCCCATAAGGGGGCATAAAGGGGAGAGCCAGCTAAGTAGGGGGGCCAATGGATGACAGTAAAATCACGATCCATTGTAACTCAGTCAGTGACAGATAAGTGTTATAACTAGACTGAAAAATAACCACTTATGAATTTTATTTTTTCTTGCATTTAATTATGTGTAAAGCTCTTTTTATTAAAAAAAGAATTACCTTTGGTAATGTTAACAAAGTGGATGAGCTTAACCACTTGGAAAGTAGTTTCAGACTTCAAAGTGAGGGCATGATGTGCACAAAACATCAGGAAGCCTGAAAATAAAGCAGAAGGAACCGTGACAACTTTAAGGAACATTTTAAATAGTTGCAAAAGTAGCAAAAATAGATGAAAAGTAGCAAAAATGGTTTGAAAGTGTCAGAAGTTGTCTAAAAAAGAGGGGGAAAGAGTTTCAAAGGGGCAAAAATGGATAAAAATGGCAAAAATTGGTTACAAAAAAAAGACAAAAAAGGTGCAAAAATGGGTGAAAATGGTTTAAAGCACTTACAAAGTGGCAAGAAATGGTTAAAAGTGGCAAAATTGGTGAAACAAACTGGTGAAAGGTTTATGAGGCAAAAATGGAATGAAATAGGAAAATAATAGAAAATGGGTGAGAAAGGGTGAAAATCAGTTAAACGTGGCAAGAATGGGTTTAAATCAGCAAAATGGGTTATAAAAAATGCAAAAAAAGGGCAAGAATGGATAAAAATGGTGAAAAGCAGTTAAAAAAGGTATGAATGGGCAAAAATAGGTAAAAAATGTGTAAACCGAGGCAACAGTGTATTAAAAATGGCAAACAAGTTACAAAAATTGCAAAATAAAGCAGGAAAAAGGAGTTAAAAAGTTGCAACACATGGCAGAAATTGGTTAGCACCAATGCATTGTTATCATCAGTGAATCCTAACTGAGGAAGGTCCATTCTCTGGGTATTCAGGGGCCTGGCAAATGCTGTGGGCGGGCCTGACAGCATGCAGGATGTGAATGTAACTGTGCTCGAGTACGGGGGTCCTCATCAGTGAGTAGAGTTGTAAAGACTATTTTTAAGTGCTTTTCAAAAGCTGTTGTTCCAGCACAGCACGGACTGATTTTACCCTCTGAGCTTCACAGTAGATGTGGAAGTAATAAAGGTTTAATAACAAAAACATTCATAGGAGCAGGATGGACGTGTCTGTGTAAGCATGAACAAATGAATGAAGATGAAGATGATGAAGAATCATCCAGCTGCAGAGCAGATAATACTGACAATTTAGATGCTGAAAAATAATATAATTATAGAAAAAACTTTAAATGCAAAGACTTTAAATGCAAGGTGCATCCAAGCTCTGCTTGCTTTACTCCTGGATGGGAAGAAGACCTCAGAGAAGACCCAGAATGCACTGGAGGGATTATATATCATGTCTGATCTGGGAATGGCTTGGAATCCCCCAGAAGTTAGAAATCGTCGCTGAGGGGCGGGATGTCTATTGACTTGCTCAGGCTGTTGCCACTGCGACCCGCCTTCCCTTGGATAAGCTGAACAAGGTGGATGGATGGTTTAGTTTGAGAAACAAAAATATATGGAAACCTTGAAACCCAGTTTTTGGTGGCTGGTCATTTTTCCCCATTTTTTGGGTCAAAAAGATAACCCAACCTGCTGAGCTGAAACAACTCCTCTTTAGGTTGGTCCCTTTTGGACCCAGTGCTGCATTACCAAAACAACCCAAGTTGAGTTATTTCTTTACCCAGCAGTTTTAAGAGTGTAGGCTTTTGAGGATTCCCCAGGCTGTCACTGTGGAGCGGCCTGCCCAGACTTGGGATCAGAGGGTCCATCGGACAACTAATTGTGGCTAACAGCCAGGCAAATGGAGGCAGCATCCAGGTGGCTGTGGCTTAAGCACAGTGGGGAGATGTGATAGGTCAAAGTGGTTGTGGAGTCTGAGGGGCCGAGGGGGCCACCTCAGGAAGCTGGGGTGTGCCATCATGCCCCCCAAAGGTGTTGTGGGCTTAAATTAGAGAAACATCTGTGAAAAGGGGTGTCCACCTGATGACCCATAGAAACCAAGGGACTGCACATGCCTGGACTTGTGAATGTGTGATTGCTAGCCATCATTCTCTATGCATGGTTACCAGTACAATGGCCCATTAATGTTAGGATACAAAGGAGAAAATGACCCAAGTAGAGATGGGAGAAAACAAGAGGGACAGAGAAATAGTGCTGATTTAATACCTGGTTTCATTTGGTGTTAAATTACCCCAGATTTACATCCCATGCCACTAAGTGACGGCCTTTGTGGATTAGTTGCTATTTGTAGAGAAGCTTGTTTGCATTTGGGTGGAGCAATTTTGTACCAAATTTTGAGTATTCCTCCTTTACATGCCAAAGGAACAGGGCGCTGTTAGCATGAATTTTCCCTTTGCACATGCTCTGTGGATGAGATGCAACTTTTTTTTTTGCCATTTGCACAGCTAAAAAATGCACGAAAAGCCACACCACTCTTTAGTGGATCTGCCCCTGAGACTTTAAAAGCAGTCTCAGTTGGTTGTCTGAGCTTCGTCATGGTTCCTTGACAGCTTCCAGAAATGAACTGCACTCAGAGACTCATGTTTGTTTTACCCGAACCAAACAGGATTGCATGGAAACAGTCTTTAAAAAATTCTTTTCTGAATTATTATCTCCACCCTTGGGTGTTTCAGGGCCCTCCATATATTCCTCGGCAGCTTCACAGGCTCATGCTCCCCTACACACTGCAGAGCGTGGTGACTGTACCCTCTAAATATTTGGAGAGGGAAGGGGAGGAGGCAGGAGTGTTCCATGAGATTGAAAATCAATCATTTGTGCTGAACGGAGGAGAAAAAGTTGAGCGAGCAGAAAGAGAGATTTTTGAAGGAAAGCAGCGTGCAGTAAGCTGAGGGGAAACGGGTGGCTGCCTGTATAGAGAGAGGCTGTGTGTTATAATGCAGGCAGAGACGGTGCACACCTTCAAACAGAATGCTTTGATCGGAGGATCATACTGTATATAAGAAGCCTTTGATTATAATGACAGTGTATAAATAAGAGCTGAAAATGAGTGTGGATGCTAAAAAGCTCTTGAACTTTCTCTTTAATCATTTAACACTGTTTAACAGCTTTTAGCAGGTTATAAAAGTCCTGCATTGAACATTAAGTGGAGGGCATGGGCTTCAGATAAAATATGTTCTGACAGTGCTTGGAGCTGAATTTACTGCCATCTTTTTTAGTTACTGGAAACAGAAAATTCTAGATCTCAGCAATGAGAGGAAAGCAAAAAGATGTGCAGCCATTACACTGCATATACTACCCATATACAGGCCTATGAAGAAGAATCCATCCTCTTTGGCTGTTTAACTGTTCTACACAATTTAAATATCAGTCATGGTCAATATAATTTGATTTTTTTGACAAAATAATACATTTTTTTATGTCAAGTGAAAACAGACTTCTCCAAAGTCATGCCGATTAGATATAAATGTTTGATTTAAAGTAGGACTGCATACATATTCACGCTCTTCAGCTCAGTATTTAGTAGATGTACCTCTGGCTGCAATCACAGCACTGAGTCTCGGCCACTCCAGAACATTCACCTTGCTGTCTTTAAACCATTTCTGTGTGCTTTTTCAGTCGGCTCATTTTCCCCTTTGAAAATAAATCTCTCTTGAAGACTGAATAAGATTGACTTCCAGGATTTTCCTATATTTTGTCACATTCATTTTACCCTCTACATTTATAAGCCTTCCAGGGCCGGCTGCTGAGAAGCATCCCTACAGCATGATGCTGCCATCGTGCTTCACAGTGGGGATGGCGTGTTGATGTTGATGTGCAGTGTGGCCTCTCTCACATGTCTACTTCTTGCATGCTCACTCAGTTTGTGAGGACGGTCTGATCTAGGCAGATTTACACATTTCATTTATTAATGATGGATTTAACCAAACTCCAGGGGATTTTCAGTGCCTTGGATTTTTTTGTATCCATCCCCTGACTTAGACTTTCAATAACATTTTCTCTGAGTTGTTTGAAGTGTTCTTTTGTCTTCATGGTGTAATGGTAGCCAGGAATACTGATTAACCATTGATTGGACCTTCCAGACACAGATGTCTTTATACCACAATTACTTGAGACACATTCCCTGCACCCAGGTGAGACTACTAGCACCAGTTGGATGGACCTCTGTTGAATTGGGTCGGTCACTTTAAAGAGGGTAAATATATATGCAGTCACTTATTTTTCATTACATATTTTATTTGATTGACATTACTTTGTAGAATCTGTTTTTACTTTGATATTAGAGAGGTTTTTGCTTATTTTATTTTCTCAAAAATGCAAACTATATTGACCATGATTTGTTTATAAAAACAATCCAAGGGGGTGAATACTTTTTATAGGGACTGTAAAGGCAGAAAAGGGGCACCTGTTAATCTTAATAAGAAGAAATGTGCACATGCATCCAGGTTAAGAGCACAACAGTGCATTCATTCATTCAAACCTCTATTTATTCTTGTGAGGTTTCCATCATTTCCAATGCTGTCAAGATTACAAGCAGCACAATAAAACAGCACATTGAGACTATTATAGAGACAACAGCACAGTCAGTCACAAAGAAAGATGAATGAAAAATCGGTGAAACAGTTGCAGTGTGAACCACAATGGCTGGAAATCAAAGTCCGAAACTCTGCAAGAGAGAGAAGACTTCAGTCTGTAGAGTTTAGTCAACAGTTAAGAACATGTCATTTATCCCACATAGGTTTCTCAGAAATTCTCTTAAGAACTAATCGAAGAGAAATCTCAGGAAGATGTTGGTGAATGAGCTCCTTTGATCATTGCTGCTATCATGTAGTGCAACCAATATTCTCAAATATTACCTGGGGAATTAAAATGAAATGAAATGAACGGCAAAGAGAAACTGTAGGCGGTATGTCTTAAAAGAGCAGAGGTGCCAAACATTATTTAATCAGTCGTTTTTCTGTAAAGGAGTCAAATCCTGGAACCTGAACTCTTGAGACTTATTACAAACTTCACAATTTTAAAAAGGAGCTACCAAACCTGTTTTACTCAGCAACAAAGCTGCACTCATGTCTGATTTTCTGCAACTTACACCTAATGACTTTCCCTCCGATTTCAAAGTCGCAGACAAAATTTCAAAGTCGGGGTAAAATCATGGAAGTCTTGCTAAGGTCGCAGCTCGCTCCCATTGTCTCCCATCATTAGGGGTAAGGTGGTCATAGGACTTAATTTGCGCCGTTTCAAGGTGGTCTTTCTTCAGTCTTGGCGTTATGATACTATCACACCTGTTTTATATGTTGTAAGTCTTTAGTCTGGTCATATGCAAATTGTGTTTCAATCAGTTTGTTTCCGTGGTGAGACGACTCTTGTTTTTATAAGGTACTTTTATTCTTAAGGGTTTCCTGGATAGTTCTTCGGTTGTTGCAGTAACACGCTTCGGTGTTTAACTTTCCTTTCGTTTCTACCCGATGTAGATGATTTTTAAAAAATTAGATTATAAGAGATATTTACTCAAATGCAAACTTCATGTCCTTCTACATCCTGTTCTCTGCTCAAAAATTTTCAAGAGTACCTTGATGCAGACAAGATGGCTGACATACATCCAATCCATACTGGAAGTCTCAACCGGAAGTCCACACATCTAAGGTTAGGCTTAGGCATTAAAACCCGAGTGGTTAGGGTTAGGGTAAGGCAGTGGGGAAGGTGATATATTTGAGATCCAGCACCAAGGGTTAGGCTTAGGCAGGAAAAAGACTGACAAACACTGGCAGCTGAGTCCAACACGAAGAAGAAACTTCCGCTTGGGACTTCCAGCATGGATTGGATGTATAGCAACACCCATGGCGGCCATCTTGACTGCAGCAGGGCCCCTCTCAAAATTGTTGTGAATTTCCTTCAGATGCATGATGGGAAAATGAATCATATTCTAGTCTTTTTAAAATCTTAGTCTGAGACTAAAACCTCAATGGCTTGCTGACAAATTTTAATTTTTATATATGAGAGGGTCTCAGATGTCAGTCTTTTTAGAGTCTTTTAAGAGTTTTAGTGAAGTCCTCTGGTGTAACGCTGCCATAAGTTGCTGCTAAATGTTTCTTAGCTGTTTCATGTTGAACCCAGATCACCTTTTTCCCTTTTCAACTATGGTTTTAAACTTTAACTCTCATAAAAGTCTTTCCATGGATGTTAGCATTCACTACAAAAGCTATGGTGGGATGGCTGATTCAGGATTATCTATGTTTATCTGTCTCTGAAAAAATAACTAAATAATTTTGGGGGAAGGTGCATTTTTTTTTTAAACGGTCCCTTAAAGTTTTCTACACCAGATCTTTTGCCAAACCTTCTAATACCCCTAGTTATTTCTTTGAACTTCTTTTGCTCATTTTTAGTACAAAGCGCCCTTTAATTTGAGTCCACGCTCTGAAGGATGTCCCTGACTTGTACACAGTTCAAGCATGACTACCAGCTGCTGTGCTGATTCTGACCAAAGGAATGAAAAAGGATGAAACATCTCCAACCAGTCCACTTTGCTGTGCACAGAGCCATCACTCATTGCCATGGAAGAGTTATGAAACTTCAGCGTGGACACAACTTCAGATTTGATCCCCCTCTGGGGATATTTTTTGGGCATGTATTCACCGTCTGCTGTGCTTCAATTAGACAGATGAAACACTCGTCTCTGTAGAAGATCCACTCTGTGATGTCGGCTGATATAACAGATGGATTTTTCACTAAAATGTTGCCTCAAGCTACTTTGACATCACCATCAAGTGTCAGCTGTGGTGCTGAATTAGACTCCCTTCTTCTCCACCAGCTTCATCCATTTTCATTTCGACTATCTCTATCAGCAGCCACGAGGTCAGGGAGTCAGGCTAGCCAGAGGTAAAAACTGTCATTGGTGGCTGCTTTCTGCCATCACAGCTCACATTTACTGTAGTGCTGCAAAATGAGGAGCAGGCAGAATCACACCGATGTGCCAAAAAATGCTTCACACATTCTTGTTCGCCATTCACCTGAATGTGTTGTCAACACTAAGAGGAAGGAATGAAACTGAAGACAGCAGGGGTTATTCAGGGTTGATGGAAACAGAACATTACTACAGCTGGGTCAGACCCTGTAGTTTAAAAGTACTTCCTGTGTCTGTGCCTTCTAAACTGAGCTGAAATACTGGCTATTTGGTGCCCAAGTTTGTACTGTAGGGATCAGATGCAAGATTTATAGCATTAAAGGGGACATATTTGACCCTTTTAAGACAAGTTTATATTGGTCTCAGCAGTTCCCAAAACATGCCTGTGAAGTGTGTTCCTGAAAAAACACTCCAGTATTGGATTGTTGCATTTCTAAAAACGAGCTCTTTCTGTGTCTGTGACTTTAAATGTTACTGAGCTGTCTGACTCCGCCCCTGACCACACCCTGCTAAGGAAATGGATGTTAGTAAGATTAGGAGAGGAGGGTGGAACTTTCTTCAAAGTGGGGAGGGCCAACCGAACCTGGGAGCGGGGCTAACTCCCCACATGACATCGTGAGGGGAAAACCTGAGCACACATTTTCTGAAAGGTGGGGGTGAATGGATTTTTCTGGTACTTGAGGGGATTGCAGACAGGCCAGGGGCACAATTTTTTGTTAGAAAAGACTGAAAAAGTGATTTTGGCATAATATGTTCCCTTTAATGTCTCACCTCAAAAAACCTCTTTTATGTCAACTTTATTACAGATTGCTGCAAAGTAATGTGTCTCAAGTGACTAGTAGACACCTGTGTCTGGAAGGACCAGTCACTGGTCAATCAGTATTCCTGGCTACCATTACACCATAAAGACAAAAGAACACTCTAGGCAACTCAGAGAAAAGGTTATTGAAAAGTTTAAGTCAGGGGGTGGATACTGCAAGAGAACTACAGCATGGGGGGAGATTTATTGTCTAGCAAGACAATGAGCTGAAGCATACAGGGAAAGCCAGGGGCGTAGCTAGGGATTTTGAATATGACACAGACCACCCCTTTACTGGCTAGCCAAGCAACAAATGTTACATCATTCTTACAGACATGTATGCATTTCAATGTAATTTTGAAGCATAAGTTCCCCATTTATGAGCAATATTTTTTTACTATGGTTAAACTGAATTTACTTGCATTATTTTGCAGTGCTGCACCATTTGGACATTTTTAAAGGAGGAGCAGAGGCACCCCAGCATTTACTTTACTCTATTAGATACAAATTTCAGTCTGTTGTTGCTTTTGATTCAAAAATGATACTAAGAAAAAAAAAAAAAATAGATAAACCCACACTTTTCATTACTGGCTCCTTTAAGGGCCCCCTCTTACTGTTGGCCCTGGTAGTCAGTACCCTTTGCCCCCCTGTGGTCCGCCCCTGGTGAAAGCTACACAGAAATGTTTTAAAGACAATAAGGTGAATGTTCTGGAGTGGCCGAGTCAAAGCCCAGGCCTCAATACAATAGAGAATTTGTGGCTGGACTTGAAAAGGGCTGTTAACGCCTGACCCCTGTTCAACCTGACAGAGCTTGAACAGTTTTGCAAAAAACAGCTAATTGTATTGACAATGGTTGACACATAAGAATCAATAAAAGAGTAAAATATCAAGGGGGGTGAATTCTATTTCTAGGACTATACACAGCTGTGAGGGAGATCACTGGTCACCCACTGACCACGCACGGCGAGCTTATCTATTCTTGGGTTGCAGCTGTCTGTGCTTAGTCCTCATCTCACCATCAGAGAGAGTGAGAGCATCTCTCTCTTGTTTCGAGTATAATCCACTCTGGATTATGTTTAAACTTGCTCTTTTGTCAAATTTACCGGAGCTGGAGTAACTCTGTCAGAAAGTCTAATATTGCAGGCTTCTTTTACAAAGCTGCAGCTGTATGGAGTCCATGTTTTTAGATTATTGTTGTGTAAAAATTACATTTGTGGGCTTGCATAAAGTTGGCCTGTGTAGCCAGTGCCAAATTTAACATTAGGTAAAGATAGAAGTGTCTTCTACACCCAAGTTTGTGGTACACCAAGGTCACCGTCCTGTGAGGTTGTTGTTCTCAGCCTAATCCACTTTTGGACTGACATGATGAATTACAGATTTGTTTCACATAAAATCGGTTGGCATATTTCAGACTATGGTTAGAGAGAAACTGCTCCAGTGGTTCAGACAGAAACTCAGACATTCGACAGACAGCTTATGTTCACCCAAACCGGGCAGGATGACAAACCAGGGGGGAGGGAGGGAGGAACTGATCCTTCTTGGACGAATGATATATGAATTCTCATCACTTGACACCTCTTCCTCTCTCCTCTGAATCCCTTCTTGCTTTCAGCGCTCCCTCTATTTGTTCCCCCCCAACCTCTCCATCTCTCCTGAAGCCTCATCCCTTCTTCTCTTCATCCCCTGAATTCTCCACCCTGTCCTTCTCCCTCTGTTCCTATTTTTGCTCTCTAACCCCTCTACCATCACATTCACTCCATCCCCTCGTTTTTTCATCCATCGCTGTCTCTTTTATTTCTCACCGTGGTCACCCTCAAGCACACCCCCCTCTCCTTCCCATCCGCAGGCCGATTTGCCTCGCTCGATGGCGGGGTATTTGACAGGCCTGCTGCAGGAAGATAGCGCGATTGAATGCGAGTCCCGAGGGTGGGAGGAGGAGGAGGGTAGAAAAGGGTGAAGTGGTATTAGCTGGTGAAAAGGGGTTGGCACCAGGCGGCGACAAGGACAGGAGGAGAGCAGGGGTGGGGGTAGGGGGGTCTGGCTGTTGGAGAGAGAGAGAGAGAGAGAGAGAGGCAGGCGTGGGGCTTAGGGTGAGCCAGGCTGAATGATACAACAACCCCAGAGAAAGAGACGGAGAATGATCTGCAGCAGAGATGCATATGAGTAAAAAGATTCTACATCCAAAATGTTAACTGGAGGGAAACTTTTAGTACAAGCTGTCGTGTTTTTAGCTTCCTTGTTAATGGGGGTCTGCTTTATCAGTCTCACAATCAGTCAGCCAGCAGCCCTATCACCTGTGGACAAGCTTGGATGAACCAATAAACCCAGTGTTACTCCTGCAGGCATAGTGAGACCAGACTTTATGACAAAAGGGCCCAACAGTGGATGGTAGAGAGTGCTTAACAAAAGATGACAAACTGAGCTACAACTGTTTCAGACAGGGTGTGTGAAGCTCAGGGCCACCCCTGGCCCTAAGCAGACCCCCACCCACACCATCACCCCAACATATTCGCTTAACATTACTCATAGAAAATTACCTTAAAATGATATATATATATAGGCTATTATGACAATAATAAAAATATAAAGTCTTTGCATTAAGCCTGAGATAGTGGCACCTAAAAGATGCAATTCTTGGTTATAATTAAGTCTTTATCAAGGATAACATACACTATATTGCCAAAAGTATTCACTCATCCATCCAAATAATTGAAATCAGGTGTTCCAATCACTTCCATGGCCACAGGTGTACAAAATCAAGCACCTAGGCATGCCGACTGTTTCTACAAACATTTGTGAAAGAATGGGTCACTCTCAGGAGCTCAGTAAATTCCAGCGTGGTACTGTGATAGGATGCCACCTGTGCAACAAGTCCAGTGGTGAAGTTTCCTCGCTCCGAAATATTCCACAGTCAACTGTCAGTGGGATTATAACAAAGTAGAAGCGACTGGGAATGACAGCAACTCAGCCACAAAGTGGTAGGCCACGTAAAATGACGGAGCGGGGTCAGCAGATGCTGAGGCCTATAGTGTGCAGAGGTGGCCAACGTTCTGCAGAGTCAATCGCTACAGACCTCCAAACTTCATGTGGCCTTCAGATTAGCTCAAGAACAGTGCATAGAGAGCTTCATGGAATGGGTTTCCATGGCCAAGCAGCGACATCCAAGCCATACATCACTAAATGCACGCCGCCACTGGACTCTAGAGCAGTGGAGACGTGTTCTCTGAAGTGACGAATCACACCTCTCTATCTGGCAATCTGATGGACCAGTCTGGGTTTGGCGGTTGCCAGGAGAACGGTACTTGTCTGACTGCATTGTGCCAAGTGTAAAGTTTGGTGGAGGGGGGATTATGGTGTGGGCTTGTATTTCAGGAGCTGGACTCGGTCCCTCAGTTCTAGTGAAAGAAATTCTGAATGCTTCAGCATACCAAGAGATTTTGGACAATTCCATGCTCCCAACCTTGTGGGAACAGTTTGGGGATGGCCCCTTCCTGTTCCAACATGACTGTGCACCAGTGCACAAAGCAAGGTCCATAAAGACATGGATGAGAGAGTTTGGTGTGGATGAACTTGACTGGCCTGCACAGAGTCCTGAACTCAACCCAATAAATGTGCTTCTGGAAGAATGGTCAAAAATTCCCATAAACACACTCCTAAACCTTGTGGAAAGCCTTCCCAGAGGAGTTGAAGCTGTTATAGCTGCAACAGGTGGACTGAGGTCATATTAAACCCTATGGATTAAGAATGGGATGTCACTTCAGTTCATATGCGAGTCAAGGCAGATGAGCAAATACTTTTGGCAATATAGTGTATATTTGAGTGCTTCCTGATACCAAGTACATATATATACAAATAGTCTTAAATTTATTTTGAAGATTATTTTGAGTCTTTTGGACCAAAACAAAACTTCTCTTTGGCCATCCCTCCTCTGTCCCTGATGTCCTGACCTTCACATGATCGTCGGTGTGCCAGTCTATGTGACAGGGTGAATGTTCTCTTCTAGTGTAAAGAGCTTTTAGCAGTCTGTAAACTTTAAAATTTCTTTATCATTACAGTCAATACTATTTTGAGTTTTGGCAGGGCTTCATGAACACTAGAGCTCAAAGCATTTTTAAATTTTCCCTGAGTCAGAGCAGAGATGAACATAATAGAATATGGACTTATTTCTTGCTCTTAACATAACCGAGGTTCTCCAAACATGGGGGCGGACAGGACCAGGTGGTCCTGCCAAACAAATGGAAAATCAATTCAACAAAACCGGTCCTGACTCATCTCTACCTCTAACAACGAAAACAAACACAAAAGACCTTTCTGATCTAAAACAGAGCTTCCCTGAAACAAATCCAGAGTCAGCAACTAGAATAAGAGTCGTGGTGTTTCCCATCACAGCTAACTGAAGATGTGCAGACGTGTTAGGCTTACCCAGACTGGCCTCATGAACTCAATCTTACAGCAAAAACCCCTCAAAGCTGGAAACTTTTGTACCGTAGAGTCTTGTGATTGGAAGGTCACGGGTTTGATTCCCAGTTCCTGAAGTCTCATGTCGCTGTGTGCAACATACTGAACTCCAGTTAGCTCCCACTGCTGCTTTGATGCTGTGTAAATGTGTATGATGAGCTAATACTGATCCATATCAACCTTTGCCATTGACTCTTGTGTGAATGTAGAGTGAATGGTTAGGTGTGTAAAGAGCTCTGAGTCGTCAGATTTCTAGAAAAGTGCTTAACAAGCTCATGTTCATTTACCAGTAACCATCTCTTGTTTAACAAGTATGACAAATCTAATAATCACATCTACAAAAACATTAATAGTTGACTTGGAAGGTACGTAGGTGTCCCTTTCCACGGTATTTGTAATTTATTATTATTATTTTTTTTAACTCCATGGTCGATGCACCTCAGCTGAAACTCGGGGATTTAGTGACTCTTGTAGTTCCAAAACTAAAACAACAGCTCAGACAGGCTGAGAGGAACACAAAAGACAGCCAAGTCTTCAGATGTGCTTCTTTTTATTCATTGAAGGAAGGATAAGAGGCCAGCAGAGTCTCAGGGAACCAATCAGCAGCAGGACAAGACTGCACAGGTGGAAGCTAGGCATGCTGGGAACACCTGAGGAGAAAACAGGGATGGAAGAGGAAGGACAACATGTGCACAATGAACAGCCTTTTAGAGAAATTTTCCATGTCATAGAAAGTGTCTGTTTGATTCTCTGATGCTTTACAGCTGTGATACACATTTATCTGTAATGCTAGACTTAGTCATATTAACTTACAGGACCACTTTTACAGTAAAGCTCAGAAACGGCTACCAAAACTACATGAAAGAGAAACTGTATAAGCTTTAAACTTTTTCAGGATAGTCATGCCTTTGCAAATAAACCACACTTTTCTCTGAGTTTGACCAAAGCTGACCAGGAATCATCTGAGAACAGGCTGATTAAATTTCATGAGATTCTTTAATGCTGTTATCGTTTAAATCTGCCTTAACTTTAAAGGTCTAGTACGTAAAAGTGGGAATATCATCTAACAGTCAATTCTAGAATAGGAAGCTCATTTCTCTGGTGATAACTGTGGCAACCAGTGGAATTAAAAAAAAAAAAAAAAGTGTATCTGTTGTTAGATTCCTTCTGTGATGCCAAAGAGACATGCACAATGCAAAAATCCAAGATGGCCACATCCATGGAGGGGAAATCCCTTATGAATGAATAAAAGGCTTATATTTAGTTAATTAAAGAAAAAACTTACTATCTAAACACAATTTAGATAGAGCCACTTATAAATACTACATTTCTCTTTTAACATGTTTGTTCACTTAATGCTATTGGTTATTATGACACCCAGCACCTTTGAAAGTATTTGTTTTTTATAAATAGACATAGGTTATAGTTTTAATTAGAATCAGATGTTATATACAAACAGCACTGTTATATACTGTGCCTTTAAAAAGCATTACATACTTTGATATTTTACCCTTAAACTGACTTTATAAATTAATCATGTCAATATAATTTAGACTTTTTGACAAAAAAAATTACTAAAAAAAAAAAAAAAAAAAAACTCTATAATGTCAAAGTGGAAGCAGGTTTCTACAAAGTTATATCAGTTAAATAAAAATATGAGATGTAAAATGAGTGATTGCACAAATATTCACCCCTTTTAAGTCAGTATTTAGGAGATGGTAATAGATTTCACTGAACTCTGGGGGGTGTTCAGTGCCTTGGTAATTTGTCTAAATCCCCAACACCCTCTAAGTTGCTGTGTTCTTTTGTCTTCATGGTGAAATGGTAGCCAGGTAGCGACGTTTCTTTTGGGATACACATCATAACCATCTCATTTTGTACTTTTTGTGTGTTTCTTCCTTTTCTAATTTCTTGTCTTCCTCTTCTTATACTTATTTTTGAGTTTTTATACTTCACTGTCTTCTTTGATTTCTTCCTTTTTTCCTCATAACTACTCCTAAAATGTAATGTAATGCAAATATAAGTGAATGTAAAATGAAGCACACTTGACTGCAAACTTAAGATAAAACCCAGATTGATCATTGTTAGCTACATTTTTAACTAAAAACAAACAATCTTACAGCTAAACATGTTAAGATCGTCTAGTTTTATTTTCAGCACCATGGACAGCGGCGGTGCTGAGCTCCTATCAGTCCACTCTCTGGACAAACACCAGTCACTGTTACTGTATGTTAATACAAAATGAGATACATTTGACTGTAGACTTAAACAATTAGATGAATGTACACTTTATGACAAAATGTATCAATACCTGGCTCTTTAGCTGCATTTTGAATAAAACAAAAAACAACAAACAAACAAAAGAACAAAACATTTTGTTAAGCATACCAAGATACCAAACTTTCCTTTTCAGCACCATGGACAGAGTCAGTGTGGCGCTCCCATCAGTCCTGTCTCTGGAGAGTCACTGCTTTAGAAAACATGAAACGAATGACTGATGGAACTTTCAAAATAAGACTTTTTCTTTTAAGTTAGTTAGGTTAACCATGCTAGCTGTGTCCCTGTAGACTTTAAAATCAGCTCATTTAGAAATAAGTCATTTAACACAGAGATAAGATTACAAAGAAATTTGATTTGCTTATGTGAAGACACCAAAACCAAACACTTAGATTTAGTAAAAGATAATAGTTTTGTATTTTAAAGCACAGCCAATTTTAGACTTTTCTTCCACATCAGTTTTAACAAAACGCAGTACTATTTGGTTGCCTTTTGCTTTCTTTCTTTATACACAATAGCCTTTTGGGCCTTTGGCAACATTTTTGTAAACAAGTTTCAAAGTTCAAACTTGCTGTAATATTTTTCTGCACATCCGTGTTTAAATCAATAACCTCAGCTCGTAAATGGACTACAATAACAATCTCTCTCAGGTCTTCTGCTCCCTCACACGTCGTTTTTGCATGTATAAATTATGCATCAGCCATTTTTGCATGGCTACGCCTCACTGCTCTGTAAAAAGAAGAGTATATGTGCATGTGTGTGTTGTTTTATTAGACAGAGGCACCAGCTACTGACTTCACATGCATGTTACATTAGTTTAGCAGTTTTGCAGATTCTTGTGCACAGCAGTTTTATCAAACCTTGTCTGTCACAGTGTTTTGCTCAAACATTGGAGTATACTCTGGATATGACTTTATGGTGATTGAACCCTAGTTGTGCACAGTGGTTCATTCACTGGTAGTTACTTCACACCCACCCAAATGCACGAGAGAGACAGTCTGTCCTTTATACCGGTCCTTTATAGCCTCAGGTCTGATCCCCACCTCCTTATGAGAAATAACGACCCAAATTTGCAATAATTTACTCAAGAAAAATGTTGCAAATTTGGGTCGGTATTTCTCACAAGAACCCAAATTTGCAATAATTTACTGCGGAAAAATGTTGCAGTTTGGACCATGGATTACACAAACGTGACTGAACAAAGAGACAGAGCATGTTAAAACAACACATCATTAAAAAAAGTCTCTTTTTATTCCATTTTTGTTACACAGCATCATGAAAAACTCTAGCAAGTTTAGATCTTGATGAAACAAACAAAATGTTGATGTTATCATGGAAAAATGGGTTAAAGTGAAATATATGGTTGTATGTCAGCTAAGGGGCTAGGGCTGGATGATATGGATCAATAATCTTATCTTAATATATTTCAGTTCAATGGCGATATTCGATATATATCTTGATTGTGGTCGGCGTGAAGTGAGTCACGATCCGTGCTACAAGGCTCTAGCGGACTTCAGCGTACATTTCTGGCAGCAATTCTCTTGCAGCGACTTGGCAACTGGTATCTCTGTTACATCTGCTCCACAGGTGTAACAGCGATCATTTCTTTAGCCTTAAAGTAGGCCACGCCTCTGGTAATGTCACCCTACTTTTTCCCTTGTTTGTCATGTAACTGCCCTGCTAAATGCAGCGCTGACTGTCTCGGTGCAGGTGGCTGCAGAGGCTTCAGGTTCTGGGTTGCAGTGTGGAGTTTTACACACTCTCAGTACTGCACTTTGTGCCACTGTTATAAATGCTGGAAGGGAGTTATCATGCTTGAACCTTTTGTTGCTGCATATTTTCCGCACTCTCCACAGCAGGAGTGTCTAAATCAAGGGCCAGGGGCCAAATCCACACTGCCCACCAGATCCTATCATATTTTTTTTGTAACTGGCCTGCTGGTTTGAGGTCAGCAGATTGCCTCCAGTTTAAAAATGTAAACTTAACCATGAGGATTTAAAATATCCTTGTTAGGTCATAAAATCAGAAAAAGGTAAAAATTAAAATAATTAAATAAAAAGTCAGGACTGTGGTAAAATATATTTATGATTTCATTTCATATTCTTAATTTTGCATCTCACAGTTATGATGCAAAGTTATGGTTTTGACTATTTATTTCATATGTTGACATTTTAAATTCATTATTTTTACTTTTTATTTTATTTTTTGACCTTGTAGATCCTTAATTTTAAAATTTTAAGTAATATTTTGACCTTTTACACTCATGGTTATGAATTTGTTCTCACGTTTTTAACTTTATAGTGCCTAACTTTGACTTTTATCTCATAATTTGACCTTTGAGAGCCTGAATTTTAAATTTTAAGTCATATTTTGGCCTTTGAAACTCAAAATTTAAATGTTTTTCTAACACTTTGACATTTTAAATCAATGATTTTAAATGTATCTCATGTTTTGACTGTTAAGAATCATGATTTCAACTTTCTATCTCATGCATTTGCCTTTTAAAAACATTATTTGGACTTTAAATGCCATGTCTTGAACCTTTTGAGCTAATAAGTTCGAATTTGTATCTCAGATTTTGATCCTTTAAAGTTAGCATTTTAAGCTTTTCAATCTCAAAATCCTTTATCATCAGGGCTAAAGTTGCTGGACACTGGTAGGGGTCCCCAGATACCTTCCCGAAAACAAGGAGTTTATAAAATATCTTTCAATCGTACATTTTTACCCAATTTTATACATATTTGTACATAAAGTTATGAAAAAGTTACAATCTAATCAGTAGTGTTTGAAAAATCCTTAAAATCTAAGTCTGCGACTGACTTTTCTTGAATGTGCATGGGTGTGTTCAGCTATGCTTCAACTACCCTCAGGTACAGTGGGGGTCCTGGTCTCTAGCCCCTTTATTTTTGAGGGTGACAAGCTGAAAAGTTTGAGAACCCCTGCCTTACACTGTAGACTTTTTGGAACATGTTTTCCCCAGGCACTCATTCAAAACCCACTGAAACTTATTCTGGAACCCACTCTTGGGTCAAGATCCAGCAAGTGGGAACCACTGCTAGATACTAGGATAACATTGTGCCTCAATGATTTCAGCTCTCTTGGATGGTAAACCCAGCTGATTGCATGGAAACCAGTTAACACTTTCACCATACAGATCAGGAGCTGCTGTTTTGTTGCTGAAAGAGCCGGTTTAAACTGTGTGAGCTAATGCGAGTCTCTTCATCAGACAGTTCCTGACAGGTGAAGAACTGACAAGTTGCTTTATGTATGTCACTGCTGATCCATGCCTGTCTCCGCCCTCCTGGGCTGTGTCAGATGGATATTTCAGCGCTCTTGTAATCCTAAATGATTGCCCTCTGTGGCTGCCAATCGGGCCCCCAAGCTCCAGTCAATAGTGTGCTTCAGCGACAGGTGGGGACAAGGACATTTCCTTTCTGACGTGCAGCGCTGACCTTAAATCCTGAGGGAACGAGAAAGTCATCAAACCATGGGACAAAACTGCAACAAAATGACAGGAAAGGAAAAATAATTTCTTCTGCTCCTTCTCTCTCCGTCTGTCTTCCTCCATATCCTCCTCATTTATCTATCGTCCCTGCTATGGCTCCTGTATCTCCCCTCTCCTCTCCGTCTAATATTGTAGGTTTTTATTTAGCCCCGGCCTGTCATTGTCCATAAACTCTGATCTGATATCGCCCCTCACCCACTGCTTCCTCTCCTCCTTACCTCATTCTCCCTCTCTTGTCTTTTTTCTGCCTGTCCATCCGCTCACCTCCGGTCACCTCCAGTGCATCTGACAGCAGAGCCAGAGACGGGGGGGAAGGAGCACGGGGGGTCGTCAGATTGCTGTAAAGGGCCGGAGAGTTGACAGCTATGGGAAAGGACAGCTGACCCCTCTTATAGAAAGAAAGAGAGCAGAGATGGCCAAGGTGCAGTGGGTGGGTGGGATGCAGAGATGGAGGGAGATGGAACGGAGTAATATCAGTGTAATAAAAGGTCCATTCAATTTAACCGTTTCAGGCTTGGTCTCCAGTTCAATCTTCTCTGTTTGTGTGTCTGTTATGACACCAGAGCTGCTTAGAGGTGAGATTTTATTGTCAGCTTTGTTCTGTGTCAGCACTGTAATATCATACGTCCTTGCTTTATTGTCTAGTTTTTCCTTCAACGGATACATTTTTATTTATTTATTATTTATACAGACAGTGTTTTTCACACGTCGATGATGCTCAGGTGGGCTGCAGAGGTGTAGTCATGTCACCAAAGTATAATCACCCTCCTTGTTTTATCCTGATATAACTATTATAGCATGTCTGCAAGTGTGAGTGAGCGAGCGAGAGAGAGAGAGAGAGAGAGAGAAAGAGAGAGAGAGAGTCTGCTGTTGGGTAAATAGACTTCAGCTTGTACAGCTTTAGCAGTACTGGTCATCTAACTTAGTGGTTCTCAACCTCAGGGTCTGGACCCCCTTGGGGGTCGCAAGACACTGAGAGGGGGTCTCCATTTGCCCTAAAAAACTAAGAATATTTTCTTTTTAAATTACACTGTAAAAATGTTTACCCCTTTTCATCATTTTTCCCAACAATTTTAACACATATTTACCATTTAACACCTATTTTTGTCAGTTTTAAACTCTTTCTGCCTGTTTTTGCCACTTGTAAACCAATTCTTGCCACCACTTTTTACACCCAATTTTTCCCATTTAAACCCCATTTCACCCTTTGATATGCCCATTTTTGTTTGGTTTGACCAATTTCTGCCAGTATCTGCCCCATTTTTTCTTTCTCAGTTAACCCATTTTTACCAATTTAAAGCAATTTCAGCCACAATTGAACTCCTTTTCACCACTATTTACACCCATTTTTGCCACTTTCACCTTTTTTTTGCCTTTTTGTTGCCATTTTTATTGTTAATGCCAATTCTAAACCATTTCTGCTACTTTTACAATCCAATTTCACCACCTTTTCAACCATTTTTGCCATTATTAACCCATTGTAGCAATTTTTAAATCGTTTTAATTCTTTGTAACAAAGGGGATTTACATTTTTAAGACTATTTACAGCACGAATGACTAAAAAAGATTGATTCTTAGAGCGGTTATTTTTTCAGGTTGAATATTAATATGGATTTCACAGCTTAACTTTACCATGGACCATGGTTTTGCTGACCTCCATGGTCCCCCAGTTTGGCTGGGCACCAGAAAGCTCTCCCATTTATCTTCCTTTATGGGCAGCCTTGTCTGCACATGACTATTCTTGATTGTGCATGGCTGTGTTAAACCACGTTCAGGTACAGCGGGGGTCTCCGGTCTCTGGTATCTTTATTTGGGGGTCTCGGGCTGAAAAGGTTGAAAACCACTGTTCTAACTCAAACTACTTTTACACCGCAGGTATCACACCCAAACACTCCACATTCACACTGATGGTGGGGACTGCACACGCCCCTCCAAAATAATTGGAACAGTGAGACAACTTCCTTGGTTTGACATCAAAGGATGAATACAAGACAAGAGATCAACGTTCAAGCTTTTATTTCCAGGCATTTACATCTGGTTCTGATACACAACTGTTGCATTCTTCTTCTATGATGCTTTTCCAGGCCTTTACCTCAGCCTCTTTCAGTTGTTTTGGGTGGTTACTCCCTCCAGCCTCCTCTTTAGCAGGTAAAATGCTCTATAACACTCAATACCCACCGTGGCACAGTTATAGCCAGCCTGCAAGATCATATCATATTTTTATGAGGGATGTTCCAATGCCATTTTTCCTTCCCGATATGATTCTGATACCAAGGTGCTGGCTGATACCGAGTACTGATCCGATACCAGTGTGAACTTTCTGGACTGACTGTGCAGACTAGCAACTTATTTTAGACCTATATTTGACTCAGAACATGACTCAGCAAATAGAATCATAATTTACCACATCTCTGTGACAATAAGGTTGTTTTTGTGTTGATTATTGTGTTTTACTGCTAAACATTAAAATAACATTAACAAAGGGGGGCTGCACCACAGGCTCTCTCTCTCTCTCTCTCTTTCCTTTATCCTCTCTTCAGGCAGCATGATGTGATGATGGAACAGCCTGCAACTGGCTGACACACCCTCACAAAAGGTTAACAATGTGGCGGTTAGCATTCGAGATCATTCGAATAAATGATCGTAATTTAATGAAAGTGGATAAAAAGACATTAAATATCTGGTTTACTGGTGTGAATTTAATCATTAAAGTCCCCAAAAGTCACACGAGTTCCAGGCTCGCTAAAAATGCTGCAGCAAGGGATTCAAAGTCATCAATAGCATCAATGGGAAGGCACAACGGCTAGATTCAAGTGGAAAAGCAAGTAAGAGGCAACGATTTATGGTTGAAAAGTTATTTAACTTTTAATAAACGGTGCCACTTCTTGTCGTGTACGACAACGCCAGACTGGAAGGCATTTTATGATCACATTCAGAGAAAAACTGTCATGCAGCCTCCATTCTTTGCTGTTTCAGTAGGTCCTGTGGTTCTTCTTCTCTGCTCTTAAAATGGTAGCCGTGCATGGCATATTTTGCGGCAGCGAAGAAGAATTGATTTCCAGTTTATAGCGCTAACATTTAGTATAGCTAAACAAGGCATTAGGAGCCAAACGGTATCGGATTGGTGCATAAACTCGTGTACTCGCCGATAACTGTGATACTGGTATTGGAATCAGGACAACCCTAATTTTTACTATAAATGGCCCACTGGTATGAGATCTGCATATTCTCTCCAGTATAATAATGTAAACTTAACCTTGATGATATCAAATTTCCTTTTGAATTAAAAAGAAAAAGTGGAAAAAGTAAAATTAATTTGATATAACGGGAGGAATGTGGGAAATTAAATAATCATGTGTTTTGATTTCATATTTAGAAATTGTAATCTAGCAATTATGACTTAAGCTTATGATTTTTACCTCTTTTTTGTTCAGACCTCTTAAATTCATAACTTTAAGTTAAGGGTCATATTTTGACCTTTAAAACTCAGAATTCAAAACTTTAACAAATTGCTTTGGCCCTTTTGACTCATGGGATTGATTTTTATCTCATATTTTGACCTTTTAGATTCACGATTTTAAGTTTTAAGTCATTTTCCAACCTTTGAAACTCATTAAAATGTCATCTCATCTTTTTAACTCATATTTTGAATTTCCTTCACATATACTGGCCTTTTAAAAACATTATTTCTACTTTTAATTTTGTGTTTTGACTTTTTGAACAGATGAGTTTGACATTTATCTCATATTTGAGCCATTAAACTTACCTTTTTTATTCTCAAGCTCAAAATCCTTTATCATCACTGTTAGGTTTTCCCCCCCATAATTCATTACTGGTGAAAATGAGGTTTATAGTTTTTGGTTAAATGTTGACCCTGTGAGGCTCTCAGGCTGGACCAGAGTTCTTCCTGTCTGTACTATTTCTTCATTTCATCCTCTTCAAAACCAGAGTGGGACTCATTTTCTACCCTGGAGTTTCATGGGTCAGACCGGCCTACTTTAATCCACAACCTTAAACTAGAATTTTGGATATAGAATAGTTAAACTAAAGCTTTTCCCTGGTTTACCTTCTGCAGCTGCTTGCTGCCCAGTACTCATAGTTTAGGTTGTGAAATGCATCATGATAAAAGCATCCACACGCATGCATCACCTGATTTAATCCTGGCATATAGAGCAACATGAGGGATGGCCCGATTTAAAGAGCCTTTTGAGGCCATGATATTTACTCCTCTGCGTCATTTCGCCTCCTCTATGAATGGCACAGAGGTGCAAAGTGGGGACGCGGTGATTCCCCCACTGCGCCAGCTTCAGGAGTGGTGGGCGAAAAACGAGATAATCAGAGCCAGCAGGGGGCCGCACTTCTGTATGTATGCACGTCTGACTGTTGAAGAGCTCCTGCTGTGCTCTCCTGCCATCACACAATGCTGTAACATACTGAACTGACAGACACGGACATGTAAAGTGTTGCTGTCATGGTGTTAGTACGAATGTCTGAAGGCATGACGGTGACAGAGCTACAGCACGGTGCTGTCAGGGAAAAGATCATGAAAAGTATGGACGTTACTGGCAGATTAAGTTGTTTGTGACATAAATATAGGGATGCATCTTATCTTATTATCTGCATGATGCCAGTATTGGTAGATAGTGCTGCCTGCAGAGGTCCTGTGGGTATACTCTGAATTTATGACCTGTTTTATAAACTCTTACTGATTTAGGTTACCTAAAAATAGACCTTTTGTGTTTGCACATTGACTCTTCAACTGCCTCACTTAAAGTCGTTAGGATCATTATGGGACTATGAGGCAGGAAGCGCGTTCTTAAGTATTGCTTTCTCATAGAACTTTAAGTATGACCTGACCTGCTCTACCTCTGATTGGCTTTTAGTCCCACCTAAGCAGCCACTAAAAGTGATGAGTCCTACCCAGTTAGAGACTGGAAGTGGGGGTCATGTCTTCCCATCCTAGGAAAATAATGCAGCATAGGACTGAATGATGACGATTTAGAAGTGGAACTGCTGTTAATCCTGTAATTTTGTTGGGAAATTAATTCAATTTTAAAGTGTAAGCCCCATAATTTAGTGCTCCACGTTGTTTACTGTCTGCAGGTTGTTACAGTGATTTTGGTAGCTCTAGAAATTGCAGATGAAGTTTGACTCTCACTGTTCAGATACATTTGCATATAATGTACAGTAATCAAAACATATTTTCTTTAGTTTTCTGAATGATTTTGGTAGAATCAAATGTTTGATTTGTGGTTGTTTCCAATACAGATGCACTGTGACTAAACAAAGAACGAGTCAGTTCAAGTACAGGAAGAGTTTTGAGTTTATCATATAGATATATCTTTATCTATAAATTGAGTTTTGACTTCCAACTTCCCCCCACAGACCAAAGACATGCTCGTAATTGGTGACTAAATTGCCGGTGGGTGTGAGTGTGATCATCCTGGTTGCTTGTGTCTCTATGTCAGCACTGTGATTGGCTGCCGATTAGTCCAGGTCGTACTCTGCCGCTCGTCCAGTGACAGCTTGGATGGGCTCCAGCCCAGAGTGTCCTATAAAATTGGCAGCAATTTTTAATTTTAGTTTTAGTTTTTAAAAGAAATGCATTTCAGTTTTGTTCCCATTTTAATCATTTCTACCCTTTTTGGTTTAGTTTTAGTCAACAAAACTCCAAACATTTTAGTCTAGTTTTGGTCCATAAAAAGTCCTCACATTTTAGTCTTTACTGTTAGTCCCAGCATTTATTTTCTTGCTTAAATTTGGTACCAAATCATGGTAGTGTGTTATATGCACCCTGCCAAACCTGGGGTCCCTGCTTTCTACAGCTGAGAAGCAGAAGAGATACAACTTATACAACTTTCGATGAAAAGTTTTAGTCATAGATTTAGTTGACAAAATTAACACTGGTCCTCTAGACTTTTTTTGGCTCAGGCCAAAAGCAGCGACAGTCATTAAGAAGTTTTCCCATTTAAAACAACTACTGGACATTTGCTTTCGATAGCCATATGTGACCAATATCCTGCATTTAACAGCAATAAAACGTATAAAAACATACCAGTCCCAAGCAGCAACCTCCGGTCCTCTAAAATGAAGCCAATACAGAAGTGCAACAAAATGCAATATGGCGAGTGTCCACTGGTGGCCGGGAATCACATACACAACACATGTAAAAAAGCCATTTTTCACACTAGAAATAAACTGGTTTACAGCCTGGTTCAAAAAAAAATCTCATTAGGGTCCTAAGGATGTATTTTTTTGTACCACAGTCATTTTGTTTATTTTTAATCTCACTGCGCACTGATTGGTGCGTCTCATTTGATTGACAGATAGTGTGATAGGCAGACACTACTACTAGAAGGCTAGCTTTAGTGATGGCTTAGCTGACAGGAAGTCCAGCTCAGTGGGCGGGCTTTTGTCTGCTGTTAGGTTGATCCAAAGTTTGGGTGAGAGCGATTTCAACATGGAGGCCGCTACGGATTGGCTTTGAAAGCTGTAATCAAACCGCTGACATCACACAGGCATTGTCTAGATCTTTTTACAGTCTGTGATTAGTCCCCTAAACTGATGATCTCAACTGTAACCTCCACTGAAACCGTAAAATCCAACCAGCGTAGTTTATCTGGAGTAGTCTCGAAGAAGGACAAAAGCTTCCACCGTGGTTCGGTCCTCCTCTCATCTTTGGCTCCTCCCATACTGCTGCTGATTAGCCAGGATGCGCCGAGCATGAACACCCAGCTACAAGGAAGTGAGATGGTGCCATCAACGCCGATCTGCACTTCCATACCTGCAGCAATGACCCACTCAAAATCTTTGGGGCTGATTTTATTTACCCTTTATTCAATCGGTCATTAACTGAGTCAGTAACTTCACTCATGGTGCAAAAGTGTCTAAGGACCAAGGCATTCTGGGAAAACTCCACCAACCATCACTATTCAGTCTTACAGTGTAAGAAATACTGAATTAAAATGGCAATATGGACACGGACCTGCTCTGTGTCACTCTGTGGCATGCTTTAGACGGCAAACTTCACGCTGTAAAAAGTAGGGCCATAAAACAACAAAAAGGAAAGGTAGAAATGTTTATGGTGTGTTGTTGATGGTTGTGGCTCAGTCTTTTGCAGGTTAAATGTGAACAGGAGTAGCAGACAGTAGAGCTTTATTATTAGCAGAATATCTTCATTTTGCCAGAGTATCAGAGTGCATCAGCACAGACTCATCTTACATCAGTGTGAAAGACTTCTTGATATTAATCAGAGGAGGACTGAAGCTTCTCCACAGGTCGATCACATACAGTATTCTGTTATTATTTGTTGAATGTCTCTCCTCTGCTCTCTCACCTCCTTTACCGTTCACTTTGCTCTCCTGCTGCCTTCAGGTCTGAGGTGTCACTCCTCTGAATTGCTGTTGTGTGTAGGAGCTGCAGCCTCCCGTTGTCCAGTCAGGACACATTAGCTTGTTTCCGTGCAATCTGCCAGAGCTGCACCTAAGGGAGCTCGGGGGAAATGTCCCATACTGTATCTAAATGCTAATCAGCAATCATGCTTTTAATGAACCCAGAAAAATCTCACCCACAACCCTTGGCTTTGTAGGTTTTTTTCAAGGTGTCAGGACAAGGACGGGGCATTTGAATGTTGAAAAGACATTCTGTTTTTCTCTTATTGCTCTAGTGTTCTATTTTTCTGTTCAAGAGACTTCTAAAAGCCTCCAACTTTGATTAGTTTAGTTTTGTAATTGCAATTTTGATATTTTTGTGACAAATTAATTAAGGTTGTGGCCTGGAAAAAATATTTTAAAAAGGCAATTTGCTGAATTCTGAGGTAAACTTTTGAAATGACAAAAAAAAAATAGTATTATTTTGTGAAAGTGGAAAATTAAAGCATCAGGTTCTCATATTAGAGACTGCAACAAGCATATAAATTAACAGGAATTTGACTGATTAATAACTTGGCTGATTTTGGAAGGATTTTTTTTTTGTTTCCTGCAGATAAACTTTGGCACAGTTCATGCACCGTGCAATTTTGACCTGATTCAGACACTTATTTTGGATTGCACGACTTTGGCCCCTCCAGCTGCTTGGCTTGTTTGCTAGTTGTGTTTGCTGGCCTGTTTATGTGTGTGAGAGATGGTGAGAGCAGTTCTGAAGCATGGAAATGAGACAATAGATATTGCAACCCCAATTTCAAAAAAGATGGGGTGCTCTGCAAAATGTTGATCAAAACAGAATACAGTGATTTGCAAACTCATTAGTTCCAATGGCATGGACAGCTGTGGAAAGGCACGGTCAATGCTGAAAGGTAGATATAGCGGTGTTATTTATTGCTTGAATTTGTCAAAAAATACACAATATTAACTTAAGAATAATTACACTTTAAATTGCAATCACAATATTGGGGGGGAAAGATTATTTCTGCAAATCGTTCAGCCCGACCAGATACTGCATCCATCACAACAGCATGGCTTCACAGGTCCAGGTCCTAACTGGCCTGCCTGCAGTCCAGATCTTTCACCTATAAAAACATGTGGAGCATCATTAAATGAAAAATACAGCAAAGAAAACCCAGGACTGGGTCCAACACTCCTTACCTAAAACTCCAGCTACTGGTTTACTGACTGTTTGCTCTCCTTTTCATGAAGACGTTATGTCCAGTTCTGATAAACATGCTTCTAAAGCTGCATCCAGCTGATCCCTGCACAGGTCGCTGTTACAGACTTGCAGTACAACTAAACACTGTCAGCAGCTACCGCCTCTTTCTTCTCAAGAAATGCTGATCATTCTCTGACTGGAAACAAACAATGGGTCAAATGTTGCAATGCACCTAGAACTGGTGGAGGCAGACTACCAAAACACATCAAACATGAGTACTCTAAAAAATGGCAGTTGTTTTTTTATTTTGTGAGAATGTGCACCCATTCATTCTGTAGAGCATTTAGGAGGTGAGACACTGGTGCTGGATGAGAGGGTCTGGCTCACAATCTCCATTAAAGTTAATCCCAAGGGTGCCTACTGGGGTTGAGAGCAGGGCTCTGTGCATGCCAGTCAAGTTCTTCCACACCAAACTCATCAACCATGTCTTTATAGTCCTTGTTTTGGGGCACAGCCATGTTGGAATAGAAAAGGGCCTTCCCCAAACTGTTGCCACAAAGTTGTAAGCTTAGCATTTGCCAAGATCTCTTTGTTTGCTGAAGCATTAAGATTGGCTTTCACAGGAGATAAGAGGCCTTGACCAAACCCTGGAAAACAGCCCCACACCATTATCGCTCCTCCACCAAACTTGGCACCATGCAGTCAGGCAGGTAACAATATCCTGGGGTCCGCCGAACCCAGAACCACCCATCTGACTGGCTTTACACCACTCCATCTGACGCTTGGCTTGACCTGTGATGTAAGGCTTGCATGCAGATCACAATACCTGATTTTATACACCTGTGGTGATGGGTCTGAATGAAACACCTGAGGCACTTTGTATATATAGTATGTTGTTAGCTCACCTGGAGGTCTGTTATAGACTGTGCTCTCTAGAGGGGGATTTTTTAAACATCCATTAGTAGTGGTGGTTCTACCGTCTAAAACCTGTGCATATATTTTGGCCCATAAAAGGAGCTTTGCATTAAGGACAGGAGCAGTTTGGCAGAAATAACAGTCAGTGAATCAGAGAGACAGAAGAAAATTTTAACTTCACTGAGATTTCCTCATTTGAAGAAGTGAACGGTGTGTGAAGTCAGATCCAAGAGAGAGTGTGTGAGACTCGACTGAGCAGATCAGAGGCAAAGACGAGGTGAAGGACGCAGAGGAAGAGGGCTGCGTGTATTTTTGTGTTCCAGGTTCTGTTGTGTTTGTGTGCTTGAGTTCACACCCCACATACGGCAGTCAGTGGGAGACTTCCTGTTCTGGATGGTGTGAGAAGGCTGCTCTTATTTTAGAGAGCATTATAGTGTTGGTTTAGACCACAGCTTTAAGGATATGTCTGTTTAACCCTTTCATTATCAAGAGATGTGATATTAAACATTTTGTTTTCCTGCGGAAGAAATAAACATACTACTAATTTGGTGACCCAGTTTTCACTTTTAAAGGGAGTTTACACACGGTGCATTCAGAAAGGGTTCAGACCCCCTTCACTTTTTCTATCTTGTGATTCTGATGCTACAGTCGTTTACATTCATTTTCTACACTCAGTGCCCCGTAAGGACAAAGTGTAATTTATTTCCAACCAAATTCCCTATAATATCAAAACATCATATTGTCCGACCTTTTTAAGCATCCATTCTGGACAAAGATCTAAAAAATGAATGGCAGAAGTTTTTACTATGATGTGAGAAAGCCAAAATGTAATGTCCTCATATGTACATGCAGAGTCATCAGAGGTTAACAACAACAGAAACAACTTTGTGTTTATATCAAAGGCAGCATATCTTCTAGGTAACACTGTATATAATATCTAATTATTTATAATTTACTCATTTGGTAACTGGCATATTTTTCAGTTCAACATTTTGGGTGTTAATATTTTTATCTGCTGGACTTCCCTCTGTGAAACTGACCAAAGACTGGTACATGCTGGCTAATGGAAACTCTAGATTAGATGCTGTATTCAGGTATTTAGAAAAGAAAGAACTGAAGAAGGCCTCTTTTTCCAAGCTCCTAAGGTGTGGTGAACTACAGCGGCAGAGCTGGACCTGATAAATATCCAGGACTAAGCTCGACCAAAGATGGTGCTTCCAGAAATGTTTTACTCATCAGGCAGTTGTAATCATTATTGTATGCAATTTGAAACACAAATTTAGAATTAAAATGCCAACAAATCTATAAATCAAAGGAGGAATGGCTGGCTGGCTGCTCAGTGTGACTGAGGTTCTTCAATAGTAAAGCAAAATTGGGTACTTTTAGAAAACGGGGAAAGAACTGTCCAAAAAAGGGAGAAAACCAGGCACTCCAAACACAAAAATAGTGCAAATGAGGAAGGAAGTACTAAAAAGCCTTTCTTGTAATGGCAAAATCATTGAAAAGCCAACGTCTTTCGACCAAATCAGTCTTCGTCAGGGCTAACCTAAACGAAACATGGTCGAAACATGTATTTCCTTCCTCATTTGCACTGTTTTTGTGTTTTAAGTGCCTGTTTTTTCCCCCTTTTTTGGACAAATCTATAAATCATTTGGGCAAAAAAGATGAATTCCAACCTTAAGAAAAAATCCTCAGTGCTTACATTCATTTTTTCCTTATCAAATTACTAAAAAATGATTCTAAACTAATGAAATACTGTGTTTAAGTTCAATAAATTTTACTTCTACCTCCTAAAAATGTCTAATATTTCTTTTTTAGTGACTTTGCAGAGGTAGGGCAAGGATTTTAGTATAAAATTTCATAACTGCAGTAATGTAGTTTCAAACAAAGAATGTAAAAAGCAACATATGGGGTTAAAGAGACTAATTTATTCACAAAAATTATAAAAGATAGTATGTTAGAACAATAAAAGTACTTTTTATACTGCAGTGAGTGCCTAAGTTGTTAATGGTAAAAGAGATCAGATTTATTTTATTATGTGTGGCTTTAAAAATCAAATTTCCATGTTGTGATCAGCAAGGAATGATTGTTTATCACGATATCTATTATTAGAATAAGCCCCATAAGCCACTCCCTCACTCTGCTCATGGTGAATATCATCATATTAGTCAGTATAGATGTAGATAACATCCACAGCATCGTCAGGAATCAGAAAAACCTGAAGTTCATGGGTAAGTTTGTAGAAAATCTGCATAAATGTGTTAACAGATTTGCCAGTGAATTCCTCCACATGAGGCCAAACTTCAGAAATAGTTTAAGAGCGCATTAAAAGTTTCCGAACAGCAAAAACCCGGCTGAGTGTAATTTGTCACCTCCATTTTTGCTGACTTCCGACGTGTGTGATTTCCACTCCATCTAACATTCATAGTCGCTGCCATAAAGCTGCAGCTCCTTCCCATGAGGCCTTTTTCCACATTTCTATCTAAACCTGCCTGTAAACACTGATTGATAAAAAAAAGCATGGTGGGGGTGTCGCGGCACAGAGTGGGTAATTTGGCTGTCACTTATTTGATTGAAGTGGAACGCCGTCCTGTTTAAGTGTGCTCTCTGTTTACTCAAACGCCTGTCAGAGCTAATGTGGTTTTGTGACTCATTCATGCCGTCTCCTGCAGATTCAACGAGAAATGATTAAATGTAATAGTCTCCGGAAAAGGTTAGACCGTAGTTATTAGACGTTTCTTGGGGAAGTCGGGGAGTATTTTAAATCCCTGTCTAATTTTAACCTTTTTAATTTCGGGTGTAGCTAGGCAACCTGCCACGCACTGCCTCTGACCTTCAGCTGAACCTGCAGATTGCTTAAATAATCTCACACTGTTGTTTGGCGTTTGTGTGTCTGTGTGTGTGCATCTGCATGTGCTGGAAGGGGGGAAAAAAAAAAAAAATCCTGTGCATATTTCTTACTTTTACTGCTTTGTCTCTCCTCTGCTGCCTGACAGAGCCGGTATTGCCTCTGCTCCATTTCTCTGTGTAGAGAGTTGTTAATAACAACCTTGCTTCTGACAGCAGAGCACACATACACACCGACGCTCGCACACACTCACAGCACGCTCGCACACCGACACCGACGCTGACGCTCACACAGGGTCACCACTGCTGCCAACTGCCATTTTACGCACCATAAACATTTGATTATTTCATTTATCGTCAGGGTCGGAGATACACAAACAAAACTCACAAACACCAGATAAGAGGAGACACTTTATCATGAGACATGCATGTGCTCCATGCAAACACTGACATCATAATATACTGTTAATCTCAGACGATGAGTTAGTGTAATGGCTCTCCTTAGTCAGCATTCATCCAGAAGTTCAATTCAGTATTTAGTAGATTCACCCTTGGCTGCAATCACAGCACTGAGTCAGTGAAGATAGGTCTCAGTGCACATCTGGATACTGCAGTTTTACTCCATTCTTCTTTGCAAAACTGCTCAAGCTCTGTCGACTTGACTTAAAACCATTTCTGAGGAGCTTTTGCTGTATAGAAAATACATTTCGAGTTTGAGTGCATGTGTTGTTGAAACTATGCATTGCTGTCATTCTTGGTCAGGTCTCCCTTGAAAAAGAGATCTTTGATCTCAGTGGGACTTACCTGGATAAATAAAGGTTAAATAAATAAAATAGAATAAAATAAAATTAAAAATCTTCTCCCAAGCTGTAGTTCTCTTGCAGACTGAGTAAGATAGTCCTAAAGGATTTTCCTATATTTTGCCGCATTCATTCTACCCTCCACCTTTACAAGCCTTCCAGGGCCGGCTGCTGAGAAGCATCCCTACAGCATGATGCTGCCACCACGTGCTTCACAATGGGGATGGTGTGTTTGGTGTCTTGTCTGATGGCCAAAAAGCTCCATTTTGGTCTCATCAGACCAAAGACCTTTCTCCTACTTGACCATGGAGTTTCCCACATGCCTTTTGGTGACTCACCCATAAAGCTTTGACTGGTGAAGAACAACAGTTGTCTGCAGAGTCTCTCTCATCTCAGCTGCTGAAGCTTGTTACTCCTTCAGAGTAGTCATAGGTGTCTTGGTGGCCTCTCTCACTAGTCTCCTTCTTGCATGATCTGGTCTAGGCAGATTTCCCATTTCTTGGTGATGGATTAACCTGAACTCTGGGGGATGTTCGGTGCTTTGGAGATGTTTTTGTATCCATCCCCTACTTATACTTTTTAAGAACCTTTTCTCTGAGTTGCTTGGTGTGTTCTTTTGTCTTCCTGGTGTGATGGTAGCCTTGAACACTGATTAATCAGTGACTGGACCTTCCAGACACAGGTGTCTTTATACTACAATCACTCCAGACACATTCACTGCACTCAAGTGATTCCCATTTCATAAACTAAATGTATGTTTAATTAAGTCAGTCACTTTAAAGAAAGTGAATATTTATGTAATCCCTTATTTTACATTACGTGTTTTCATTTGACAATACTTTGTAGAAATCAGTTTTCACTTTGACATTAAAGAGGTGTTTTTGTCACTTTCTTTTTCATCAAAATAGCCAAATTATTTTAAACATGACTCATTTATGAAATCAATAAAAGGGTGAAACTTCCATAGGGGTGACTATCTTTTATAGGCTCTGTAACCTATTAACCAAAGGTTTGGATTGAATACATTCTCAATGATTTACAGTGCATTCAGAGAGAGTTTAGGCCACCCACTTTTTCAGTGTTTTATGTATGTTTTTTGTAGCCTGATGCTACAATCATTTAATTTAAAAACAGAAAAAAACTAAAATATAACACACTGACATACATATTCAGACCCTTTGCAACAATACTTGAACTTTAGCTCATGTTCCTCCCATTTCTGTCTTTCTTAGATGTTTCTACACCTTGATTGGAATCCACCTGAGTAAAATAAATTGATTGGATATCATTTGGAAAGGCACACACCTCTCTAAAAAAGGCCACAAAGCTGACAATGCATATCAGAGCTCAAACCAAGCCATGAGGTCAAAGGACCTGCCTGCAGAGCTCAGAGACAGGACTGTTGGTCTGGGGAGGGCTACAAAAAATTTTTTTGCTGCACTGAAGGTTTCAACGAGCTGGTCGCCTGGCCAAACTGGGAAATCTTAGTAAGAGAGATAACCAAAAATCTGACAACCGTCATATAGCCCTCCACTGATCTTATTGCAGAGTTGCTTAAAGCTGAACTAATGGTGAAAATAATCGTATTGTGGTTTTCCCCCAAGATTGTGATTGCAGTTTGATATGCGATTTTTTTTTAGGTTCCTTGACTGGTGTATATTTGAGGAAACAAGGCACCTCTCAACACCTGCTCATTACCATCCCAACAGTGAAGATGGTGGTGGCAGCATCATGCTGTGGGGGTGTTTCTCAGCAGCAGGGTCTGGGAGGCTGGTCAAAGTTAAGGGACAGCTGAACGGGAAAAAGTAAAGAGATATCCTCAATGAAAACCTGCTCCACAGCACCCAGGACCTCAGACTGGGCCAACGGTTCACCTTCCAACATGACACAGGAGTGGCTTAGGGACGACTCTGTGAATGTCCCAGAGTGGCCCAGCCAGAGCCCTGACTTGAACCGTATAAACATCTCTGGAGAGACCTGAAGATGGCCGTCCACTGGTGGTCCCCATCAAACCTGGCTGAGCTTGAGAGGATTTGCAAAGAAGAATGGCAGAAAATTCCCCGATCCAGGTGTGCAAAGTTTGCTGCATTATAGTCAAAAAGACTCATGGCTGCCAAAGGTGCTTCATATAAGTACAGAGTAAAAGGTCTGAATACTTACATCAGTGCGGTATTTCAGTTTTTCTTTTTCATAAATGTGCAAAAAAATCCTAGAATTCTGTTTCTACTTCACCATGATGGGGTACAGAGTGTAGAAAAATGACAGAAAAAATAATGTAATCCACTGTAGCATCAGGCTGCAACATAGCAAAACTGAAAAAGTGAAGGGGGTCTGAATACTTTCTGATTGCACTGTACTTCCTGTCTTATCAGATTTACTCCAGTCCTGTCTAACACACTAAATATGTCACGTTTCTTACAGTAAGAATGGGCCGCTCAATTTAGAGTGCTTAAACTATAAAACATGAGTGAAAATATGAGAGCAGGTGTGCATTAATACCTTGCTTAGCACAGCTTAAAGTCACTTTTCCCTGCAGTGTTGTCACTTATTAAGTCTGACAGCTTTGAGTAAAGTCTACTTCATTTGGTTCTCCTTCAGCCCTGCCAGTCAGCTGTTACCTCGGTCCAGCTCTGCATTCAAGGGGAGCTTCTCACTGACAAATTACCATCATTCTCGTTTTTGATGAGCTGCTGAATTATTATCCTCTCCACAGTGATCCATGTAGTGCTATCTTAGATTCACAGCCGTATCTATTGCACCATCAGCAGCTGAAGCACAGAAGATCCATCATGGCAGCATTGTTAATTCTGCTAATCTATCACCCACCGTGGAGATGAAATCTGGGCACCCGTTCAACTAACATTAAAAGAAGGGTTAATAATGACTCTCATTTCCTTCTTTTACCTTTTGGAGAAAGTATCATTAACCATATCGGTGTTTGTTGAACAAGATGTGCAGACTTAACTCATTTACCAGGCTTTTGTTCAGTGTTTAGTAATCTCTGATCATTCTGAAGCTGCATTTTTGTACAAATACTGAGATATGCTCCACTAAACTGAAAGCTGACCCTCATATTTACCTACTGAGCACTATCTCCGGGTGGAATCTCCCCCTGGCTGACTGAAGTCTCAGCTGTAAGTGTACCAAGGCTTCATAAAAGCAGATTTATTGCAGAGCTGCTGTATTAGACTGCTCAGAATTAGCGAGGTGTACCTAGCGGGCTAAAAAGCACTGTGTATATACAGTACATCTCTCTGTGTGCATGCTTGCAATCGTGTTAGATTGGGTGGGTGGATTAGGAAGTGAAAGGTGCCCAAAAGCAAACGCTTGTGCCAGTAAGATGGGCTGGTAATCCTCTAATCTACACCCAGAGATTCTCGTCATATATGTGCACAGCGTGGAAGTCTTTGTGTGTGAGTTTGTGTGGATTTAAGGGTAACTCGGACTTTCCTGACCTACTTACACATCACATCAGTGAACACAAACAGGATGGTTAACAAACCAGCCCCTCCAGGAAACGGCAATGATTAATGCAATTTCAAGCAGTCCTTGTGAATCCTGAAATACCGTGCAGTTTCGTTCAATCACCTCAGCCTTTCTGCAAAAGGCCTGGGCGGTATTTTTCTTGCCGATTTACAGTAACGGTATAGATAACACATTTAAATGCATATTCACCTCTCCTCCTCCTCCTAAAACAAACCTATGATGCCTTACTCAACTCATGTCTAAGATTAAGATTACAGAAAAATGAATAAATCTGTGTTCAGTTCTTTGGAACTGCTTTAAGTTTCGCTTCTGCAGTGCTGAGGTGTGTCAACCTGACATTATCTATACCACATTTCCCGTTGGGCCGTTCACAATAAAAGCACTCCTTAAATAATTAAGACTACATTATTATTTATTGTGAAAAAACTGACAGAAGTAGCGTGTTTTTTAACTTTGCTCTGACAGTGGTACCGGCACATTTATACAGCTGCAGTGTTTCTCAGCTGCATCTTTGACCTTGCATGCCTCTTAGACTCAACATGGACTTACATCAAGAGGGTAATAACATCAAACAGACATTTAAACTGTTGTTTTAGGTAAATCTCTGCAGCGCTGGGATAAAAGTTAACCAAGACAACCCAGCGTGTGTTAACTAGAGTTGTTGCGTTTCTGATAGCAGCATTGGAAATATGTCTGATACTACTTAAAATGCAGGTGTTGGTATCCGCACGTACACAAGTTTATACACCGATCCCATTTGGTTTAGCTTTACATTTGGCTTTGTTTAGTCATGCTAAATGTTAGCGCTATAAACACTAAGTCAATCCTTCTTGACTTCTTAAAAAACCCTGCATGCACGAGCTACTGTTTTTAGATCAGCGAAGAGGAACCAAAGGACCCACTGCAGCAGCTAAGAATGGTGGCTGTGTGACAGTACAGTGCTGTCGTACACGACAAGAAGTGACACAGTTTATCAAAAGTTAGATATTTCTTTGAGCCATAAATCGTTGCATCTTTCTTGTTTTTTCTCTTGAAGCTAGCAGTTGTGCCTTCCTATTGACACTATTGATGCCTTTGAATCCCTTGCACCAGCATTTTCAGCAACTCGTGTGACTTTTGGGGACTATAATGATTAAATCCACACCACAACCATCATATTGTTTACCCTTTGTGAGGGTCTAACAACCAATGGCAGGCTGTCCCGTACTTACGTCATGCTGCCTGGATAGAGCATAATGGAGAGAGATAGAGCGAGCCTTTGGTGCAGCCCTCTGTATTATTCTTATTTTAATGTTTAGCAGTAAACCTCAATAATCTACTGAAAAACAACTTTAAGGTCACAGAGATGCTGTAGATTATGATTCTATTTGTTGAGCCATATTCTGAGTCAAATATAGGTCTAATATAATTTGCTAGTCTGCACAGTCAGTCCAGAAAGTTCACACCGATACTGGACTGGTACTCGGTATTGCCGATACCCAACACCTTGGTATCTGGGAAGGAAAAAATGGTATTGGACCATCTCTAGTGTAAACGCCCCAGAGAGACAGATATGCTCTGCAAAGCAAACACAGTCGCTATGCTGTTGTTGTTACAGACATCCAATCTAGAGAGGGGAAACACAGACTTTGCCTGTTTACTGTATTGCACATTGAGTACAGCAGCACAGTTGAGGGATGTTCAGGCAGCCACTCAGCTGTTTGTAATGCTAGAACAAAACTTTCTGCTGACTGGACTCAGACTGAGCTGTTGACTGTCACTTATCACTTTGCTACGCTAATGTTGGCATCGGTTCAGCCTTAGGTGGGCCCTTCAATATAAAGCAGCATTTTAACTGTTGATGACGGTGCTGCAAAAATCCATTCTGTGGCAGGAATTTTACTGGTTGATACTGGTTTACTGCCATCAACTGCACTGAAATATTTTCTCAGAGAATATTTGTTTTTGTTGAACTCCTGACTGGCTTTAACAAGAGTTTAATTTTCCAGCTGGCTCCACTTGTTGTGAACAACAGCAGGAGCTGCTTGTAGAGTTTGCATTATGCCGTTTGCTCCTCAGGACTGGGAGTTTTGCTCCTGCTGCAGTCTTGTCAACTCACTCTTGGGTCTGTTCTTCTGAGGTGTTGAATGTAGCCACTGTAATACTATGTTTCAGCTCTGTAAGGCTTGCAGAGCACCATGTTGTCAGGATTCAATTTCAAGTATACCCAAACTTTCAACAGGAGTTAGCGAGGTTTCTCCCCTCAACAAGCTCGTCTTTGGCAGAGCTAACTCTGACAGGAGACAGCCGCCGCAACAAATTGACCCACGGGACGTGAAGCAATGTATTTACGTCATAGATGACGTCGATTCAAGTCCCGTTTATGTCGACGCGCCGCCCCGGCTCCAAACATATCCTGTGTAATGGACGTATCATTCAGATTGGTGTGCCAAGTACACAAAGACACAAAAAGCCCAAAAATAATTCTAAGGGCATCTCCGATCATCCTCCAAGCAGCCGACGACAACAGCATCATTCATACCACAGGAAAAACTGGCAAGAACCAGAAACTTAAGAACCACCAGATTATCAGGCGTTTGTTGGCCTTGGTCGGCCTGACTTACCTCCTTGATTTGGTTGCACAAGTCTTTCCCAGAGCCATCCTAGGGCTGCTGTCCACATAGATGTGAGAAATATGCCATATCACGGATAAATTAAACGGTCTATGTGATGGGTGAAAGGCTGCTGCACCCAAAACAATGTTAATGTGGACCACTTATTATCTGGATCGCACATTTTATGGTACCAATCAAAGTAAAGAGCTTCTCCAGTTAGGCAGAAGTACTTGAATGAGTTCTCTGAATACAGACCAAAGATGTGCCCTAGTATTGTCTTAAAAGTCCTCTAAAAATAGATCATTTAGCTCACTGCTAAGCTAAGTTATATTAGCTTTGTTAGCTATGCAGGTAACATAGCTGAAGACTGTGCACCTAATACAGGTTTCCAAATCTAATAAACCCATTTTTTATACAAGTTAAATGTCTGTGTAGCTTATGTGGCTAAAGCTAAAGCTTACCAGGCTAAGTTAGCTTATGCTACAAGTGCTAAAGCTAACCTATGATATTAGCCAAATAGTGACATTACCAACAAAGCTAACTGAACTATGTTAGCTAAATTTGCCAAAGCTCACATTTCTAAAGCTACAGTGGCTGATGTAGTAATGTTGTCTACGTAGCTAGCGTAGTTACATTAATTTTAGCTGAAGCTTATGAAGCTAAAGTGAGCCACCATTCACATAACTACGTCTTAAATGCGTCTATACTTCCATGATTTAATCCTGGACTAGACCTCTTTGTCTACGTAGTGAATGTCAAAAGCAATGGCAGGAGAGAAACTCATGTCAAGGATACGGTCATCCTAATATTTCAAAATTAGCAGAAAAATTAACGTGAAAAAGTGTAATTTCCCTCCCAGATACAGTTGCACTGGTAACTGAAGCAGACAAGAAAAGCAAAAACAGCAGCAGACTTCATCTGTCTGACCTTAGCAAAAACAACTTAAATCTATACATGCAGGATTAACAAATGAAGAAGTCTGCTTTAGTGTAATAGAAAGATCTCTCTGGTTTTCTATCATCTGTTTCACTTCCTCTCGTCCCTCCCCTCAGTCTCATGCACGTCCGCCCACCTTGATCTCTCATCTATTTTAAATGTTCTGTGGAGGGACTGAGCTGCCTGTAAACTCCCAGCGACAATACATTCCTTTTAATTAAGCAATTAATATTGGTTGACAACTTCGCCGGCTGCATCAGTTATTCTAATGTGCCAGAGAGATGTTCATGTTGGGCAAATGAGTCATGAGGTAAGCTTTGAGAGGAGAGAGGGGTGTCATCACAGCACAGCTTTATACACACTTTAAAAGCACATTATCTGCTGCTGCTGCTGGGGCGGGAGGCAAATTCAGGGAAGTGTAGTCACAGAAGTTAGCAGCAGGGGTACATGATGAAGGGGGAAGTATGCTTTGTCACTTCTGCCTCTGTCTCTGTGGTAAGTTTGGCCTGATTGAGCCCTAAATGCTCTGTGAAAATTATTTATTTAGTTTATCATTGTTGACCATTCACAGAACAGAGCGTTTCAGCTCGCGGCAGGTTGGTCAGAAGCCCAGAGCTACAAAACATGAGGACCTAGGTGCCTCATAGACAACCACCACACAAGCTGCTTTTCAAATCTTGACTGATTTAAAGAGAAAACATGGGTCACCACACACAAAAACAATGTTAACCAATTTAAACAGCACACTACAGGATCCTGCCCGATCCTGCAAGACAGGATGCAGACCGCAGTTCTCACACCACGTCAGCGAGTCACTGGAAAACTGGATTAGACTTCAGGTTTGCATTATGGCGAGGGAGAAGATTAGGGTTAGGACACCACCAGGAAAAAAAAAAAAAAAAAAAAACCTGAAGTGCATAACATAGTAACAGGAAAATAACTGCTAAAGCTAACAAAGCTACATTTGCTTTTAAGCTATGTAGGTGACATAGCTTAAAACTGTACTCCGTTTTTCTCATAAGCCCATAATTTAAATGGCTACATAGCTAATGTGGCTAAAGCTAAATCTTAAAAAGCTACGTTAGTTTATGCAAAAGCCAACATAGCTACATGACCTAAATAGCTTATTTAGCTATGTTAGCATAAGCTACATTTGCTAAAGCTCATTTGGCTAAAGCTACAGTGGCTTATTTAGTACTGTTGTCTAAATAGCTAGTTGCTTAAACTTTAGCTAAGGCTAATGAGGGGAGAGGGATCTATCATTTTCATAACTACCTCTAAAACGTGTCTATATGTACATAATTAAATCCTGGATTAGACCTTTTTTTCATCATGTATGTCAATAGTGAGCTATAGTGAAGGAGAAGCTATGTTAGCTTTGTAAGCTATGAAGGTAACACAGCTCAAGACTGCATGTCTTTTAAAGTTTTGCAAATAAACTCATATTTTATTGATGTTAAATGATACTATTTAGCTTTGTAAGCTATATATGTAGCTTGATAGCTGTGTAGCCAATGTGGCTAAAGCTAAAGCTTACAAAGCTATATTAGCTTATGCAACTTGTGCTATTGCTAACTTAGTTATGTTAGCATAAGCTACATGTGCAAAAGCTCACATTTCTAAAGCTACAGTGGCTTATGAAGTCATTTTATCTACGTAGCTAGCATGGTTACACTGATGAAAGCTAAAGCGAGCCACCATTCATGTAACTACTTCTTAAACATGTCTATATGTACATAATTTAATCCTGGATTAGACCTCTTTGTCTGTTGGTGTATGTCAAGAGAAATGGTGGAGGAGAAACAAATGAAACTCATCATGTCCAGGATAATGTGTCTAGGTCTTCAGCTGCCATAAATGCCAGGACAGCATATTTCTTAAGCTTACTGGTGATATTCCCTTCACAAAAGGAAGTGAAGAGTATTTTTCAAAAACAATATAACAGATACTACAGAGGACAGCAGAAGTAAACTTTCAAGACCTAGCAAAGTTTAATGATGGTGTGAAGTGCTCTGAAATGAAGTTATAGGGTCTACCAGGCTCAGGGTGAATCCCAGTATCACAGGCCTGCACTTTAAAGGAAATATATATGTGGAAAATGTGTTTCTATTAGCTAAAGTAAAGAGGAAGTTTTGTTTTATAAGAGGGGCCAAAACTTGAATATTTTATGCATGTCAACAAAATCATTATACCATTACAGTTGGACTATCAAGTCTCATGAGGAGGGCGAGTGTTGCCAAACTGGTGAATAAAGGGGAGTAAGAGGATTTTCCAGTTCAGTTGAGCTCTGCTTCTGTTGTTTCTTTGTCGTCTCAGACTGGCAGTGACCATGGAGTCTGTAAAAAGGAGCTGGAGCCTTCCTGTGAGCTATGCTGTCATCGTTTGGGGAGGTTTTCTTTTCTTTTGGAAGTGTCAGGGTTAAGTTTTAAAAAGCTGAAAGAAAAATCCAATTTTTGACTGGTATTCATAGAACTGAAAGCTCTCAGTTTTGTCTTAGGGGGAAAAATGAGACATCCTTATTAGCCAAAGAGGTCATGTTGGGTACTGCTGCTTAACCCGCGTTTCTCTGGATAATTCCTGAAAAATTGTGCCAGAACCCTGTCACCACAAAGATGTAGTGTACACAGGAAAATGAGGGTGAGCCTTCTTTATTCACAAATGATAAGTATTACCTGTTGAGCTCTGATAAATTGCAGAGGAGTTCTGTGCTTTACTACCATGAGAATCAACCATGTTTGTAATTTATAAAGTAACAATTCCAGGTTGAATTACAGACCATATTGGTTTGCTGATGTTTAGGGCCTGAATGGGTGTGCGAGACCTGCAGTAATTAGACAGGTGCATTAGACACATGCACTAACCCTCATGAAAACTGGCATACACCTGAAACTGAAAACATGCAAAGTTGGTATTTGTTCCAGAAATGGATGCAGGGAATTTCAGGGCCAGAAGGAACAGATTGCATTAAATGTAAAATGGAGAACCTAAGTTGAAAATCTCAAAAGCAGTTTTTGGAATCCCTGCCGGTTCCAGGTCTGGTGCTTTTTCACGGGCTGGAATGGCCAGAGAGCCCCACCCTCATTTCACCAGCAACAGTCCTACACATGTAGCTCTTAGAGAAAGGAGGCGAACCTAGATGTTAACCAGCTCTTCCCTAGGGACCAGCAAGTCATTGGTGCCATGCTTGCACTGGTTTTCCTGACCCAGGACCAGCTCTTTGACTGGGAAAACAAGGCAACTGGTGCAAATTCTGGAACTAGCTTGGTGGAAAAGAGGTTTAAGATGTCACATTTTTAACTAGGTCTGATGCTGGATTTAGTGCATTTCCTGGAATGCTTGAGTAATTTAAAAGTCATTTATTTACACTGTTAACATCAGGGATGGACAGCTGTGTACCAGGAGGGCCACATAAAGTTTAGTCTCAAAGCCAAAATTTTCAGACACTCTAAATTTAATCGCTGTGACTGCTGATAACTAAAAGAATGAAAGAATGCATAGCCTCCTTGATAAATAATTATACCAACATTTAATGTTGAAATCAAGTGTGAATATAAAAAGTTACTTTAATGAGCTAAACAAATAATTCTGAATGTCATTTTAATGTTACAGTAATACCTCTACTAATGTTTAATAATATTTCCTAATAATGAATACCATGCTAGCTTAATATAATTTATATATTCTACTTGCATATCCATGTTTTTCCTTCTTATTCATATTTAGGGTTGTCAAAGATTAGACTTGTTTTATCAGGGTTAATCTAAGAAATTCTGCAGCCATTCTGGATTAATTGCATCCTTCTCATTACACTTTAAACCATTTTTGTTTAATTTTTAATCTTTCTACTGTCTGAAACTGATGGTAACTGACTTCCTATTTGGATACAGACCTGCAAAACTGAAAAAAGTCCTTCTAAGTAGTTATATTTCTAAGCAAGGCAGTGGCCACAACAAATCAACACGCAGTCTTCTTCAGTGTTGTGAACAAGGAGTAGGAGAACACCTTAAATATAGGTGTATTTAAGGACGTCTGTATACAGGTGTAAAACTGGAAGTCTGGGGCCTGCAGATGTCCTAGTGGTCTAAGGCGTGATCCACGTACGCCTGTGGCCCTTTGCTGCATGTCTCTCCCCACTCTCTCGTCCCGTTACGGAATCTATCCACTGTCCTCCTCTGTCAAATAAAGGCATGGAAAGCCCAAAATCAAATCTTTAAAACCACTGTTTAAAGACCACATGACCACTGTAATAGTAGCTTGTATGTAAAGAAATATTTATGTCCACTAGATGGAGCTGTCTGTATTCAGGACGTACATTTTAGAGTTTAGGAACAACAGAAACTCCAGGAAGGCAAAGACCACATGAAATCACAGAGTTGGGGTAACGACTGCTAATGTGCATAATGGGTAACGCTACTGTCGGCTAATGTGACGTTAAATAACACGGAAAAAAAGCGAACTCAAACACATTTACAGTCAGGAAGCTCTTGAGCTCTAGACATTGAGGAAAACGTAGCACCAAAACAAAGTTCACTGCTCTGACATTTCCAGTGGTTTAACTGTAAAACACGACAGACTTGTCATCGTAGGAACTAGTCGCAAGACTGTGGTGTTGTTGGAACTTCAGCGCAGAAGATCGTAATCATTTTAATTTCAGAAGTAACTGCTGCTTTTCCTCGTGAGAGTGACACATTGGTGACTCTGTGTGCTGTGTTGACTGGCTGGGACTCATGCGATGTCTTAGCCTATCAGAAAGTGTTGTGGGCGGGACAAAAGGTGAAACAGTGCAAAGGAGAGCTGAGCCAGAGGTAGATGAAAGATACAGATGATCGGCAAAGTACCGAATATTGACCGATAATCAGCCAGACCACTTATAGGTCAACCCCTACTATAAAGACATGGTTTGATGAGTTTGGCGTGGAAGAACTTGACCAAGCCCTGACCTCAGCGCCTTTGGGATAAACTGGCACAGAGATTGCAAGCCAGGCCTTCTAGTTCAGCATCAGTGCCTGACCTCATAAATGCTCTACATAATGAATGGGCACAAATTCCCACAAAAACACTCCAGAAGTTTGTGGAAAGCCTTCCAAAAGAGTGGAAGGAAAAGGGGGGCTGAAGAATACTGACCAATTGAAGTCTGCTGCAACCAGGCTGCAGGACGCCGGTTCCCCAATTTGTACGGAGAAGCAGATCATACTGGAAACACTAAAGAAAGATCCAGCATGGAAACAGAAAAGCCACAGGGGTCTTAATTTCTCATTCTTTCCTTGATGTAAAAAATGAATATCCCATACATCTGCACAAATATGTAATCAGAAACCTGGATAGATGTATTCATCATGTTTACAGGGACGTTAATATCCTTCTTCTCTTTCTGCATGCAAACAGCATATGTTAAATTTGATGAAAAGTGAGTCATTATCAGGATACTTAAGTCCATGACGATGAACTCTCTGATGTCAGGGGTTAATTCACAGATCACCAAAGGTCCCCTGGTAGTACTTACCCCATGTGACTCATGCTGAATGGTGAGTGTGTGTCTGTTGTTATGCACCTACATGACAGCGTTCCTAAAAACCTTGAAAACAGCCATGATGAATGAGATATAGGTTGGGGGATATGATCAAAACATTATTCAGCAATCCAACAAATATGCATAAAATATGCAGCAGCATGCATAATGCAGCAGTGCTCATGTGGGAGCCCTTGACCTTTCCTCGCTCCCATGGCTCTCCTCAGTCTGCCCTTGGACGCCTCTTTGACCTCAGCCTCAGCCCCAACAGCAGCTCTCCTGACAGCCTCACCCTCTGACACCCTTCACTGGGCCTCCCTCACCCACAGACCCCGACCTGTCCCTCCTCAACCCCCTCCCTGGCAGGCCTACAGACTCGGCTGATTCCTCACAGGAGCAGCAACACGGCGGCTGTTTAATTGGTTGCTAGAAAGAAGCAGATTACCAAAGTGTTCATGCGCATACACAGTCACAGGCTGGTTTTAATTAGGATGGCTCTAATTAAGTGTGTATGCATGTCCACAGCTGTGTCTATGGTGGGAGCAGGGATCCTTTTTCTCCATTTTTAATGGCCTTTTTGGACTTTTAGAAATGAAATTGTGGACAGTAAATGGATTTGGTGTAGTTTGACCGAGTCTATTTAACTGCCTCGATTTTCTCCTTGTTCCAGTTTGCTGGCTCACAATAATGAAGCAGGGAGCCAAACATGCTCAGAGGGAAGTGGTCATCTCTCTCTCCTTCTCTCTCTCTCCTTCACTGTAGATGGCACTTGTGAAGTGAGTGAGTAATCTAATTCAATTCTTATTATACATTGACAGTCCATGGTAATTGCAGCTGTTCTAATGTCCTCCATTACATGTGACCGCAGCACAAGCGCTGGCTTTAATTTCCTGGCCGAGGAGAGAGCGAGACATGAAATTAAAGCCGAACGAGGGTCACAGAGGGTGACGGGGACGCAGAGAGGAGCCAATCAATGACAGCGTCCAGCTGAATTAAGTCAGAATCAAGGTTCTCAAGTTGAGGTGATTTTTCTCGTCTCATATTGAAGACATCAGAAGAGTCAAACGTCTATTTAAGACCACAGGAAAAAACAACATTGGTGCTACATGTAACAAGCCTGCTGTACAGAGTGCTACACATCTTACAAATGTGGGTTGCAGGAGCAGCTGTGGCTGTGGGAGAGGCAGAGTACTACCTGGACCAGTTGCTGGTCAGTCACAGGGCTGACATGTAGAGACAAACTACCAGGCACGCTCACACTTACACCTACAGGCAGTACAGAGACACCAGTTAACCTAACAAGCATGTTTTTGGACTGTAGGAGGACGCCTGGAGAGCAGCCACACATACACAGAGAGAGCATGCACACACTGAAAGACCATGCCTTCTAAGTTAAAAAATATTAGGCTTCGTCTGGGCGCAGGTGGACTAGTGGTGTAAGGTGTGCCCCTTATACGCTATCAGCCAGGGCTCTAATCCAGCCTGTGTCTCTCCCTAGCTCTCTCATCCCTGTTTCTGATTCTATCTGCTGTCCTCCACTGTCATTAAAGGCAAAAAAAGTCCACAAATGTCAGAAATGGCAAAAGGAAGAACTGATTAGATTTTGGGAGTGATCCGGATCACCGTCTGGAACCAGGAATTTTTTGAAAGGATTCTGTACTATTGGGAGATAGGGCTAATGGCGGAGGTCTGCTCTGTTACCACTTTACACCAGGAGATGGCGGACATGAGTAACTTCAATCCCATCAGCATTTTTGGGTGTGTTTCTATTCAAAGTTTTGGAATTTATACAGTTTGAAAGACGCACACCCGGTCGAGGAGACAAGTCAGAGCATAACAGAGGGAAAGGCAGCGAACTGTAGCGAGAATACTCAAAATGCTGGGAGGAATAGAGGAATATTCACCCTCTGCCATGACTTTCAGTCTTCCGGCGAGACCATGGGTGAGACTGTCAGTGCATCTGTTGGCACCTGCAGGCAATGCTTCTGCCATGACAGTCCACCCGTAGCGAAGCCTTGCTTTGCCTCACCGTGTTTCCACCCCACCGGGGAGGGAGTAATCGGAGAATGCCGTGGTGGGGACACATGGGGACGGATCCAGGATTATTTTTAAAGGATTCTTCACTATTGGGAGATAGGGCTAATGGTGGAGGTCTGCTCTCTCTGAGTGCTTTTCTAGTTCTAACTTTTTTCTTTTTATAATTTTTATGACTTTAAAAGGATATTTTAAATCATAAAGGCTAAGTTTACATTTTTAAACTGGAGGAAATCTGCAGACCTCAAACCAGTGGGCCAGTCATGATAAAAAGATGATATGTTCTGGTGGGCCGGGTATAACTGTACCATGGGCCGGATTTGGCCCCTGGGCCTTGAGTTTGACACCCCTGCTCTAGCCTTGTATCAGTGTTTCCATAACCCTGCTGCACACTGATCAGTTTTCTGATCTTTAACTGTAATAAAGTTGAAAAGAACCTCAGGAAAATTCACATTTCTGATGGGTTTAAAAATGTGTTGATGCTTTGTCCAAACGGCGCCACATTTCATGACTTTTTCCTATAAATAAAAAGCATAAATGCCAAATGTATAATCTTTCAAAGGAGTGATCAGTCTAGACAGGAAAATAAGCTTTCTTTAATCAAGCCTTTCCAATATTAATTTTCCTTTTCACTTTAATTTTCTTGGCTGCTTAATTAAACTTTAACTGTGATATCACATTTGCATTCTCACTTATTCAAGCTAAATTTCCTGGAGGCGTTAACACTTTGAGTGTTGAAGTAAAGAGCTGACACTGACATGCCATATTTTAGGATTTTCCTCCAGTGCAGCACTTTTTCTTTCATTAGTCAGCACGCACATTTCTGAAGTGACACGGGACAATCACAAATAAACGCTGTGTTTTTTTTAAGGTGTGCAGATTCATTTCAGTGGAAAGTGGAGGAAAAGTTTGCAGGGAGCTCATGAGGCACTTTCTTTGGTGCCTGCGAGCGTTAAATTCTTCATCTTTACATGCTGGAAAACATTTTCGCTTCGAGCTAGTCGACAGGCTGAACATCCGCCGACTTGTATTCAGGTCTCGTCTCCAGCGCTCAGAGTGTACCTGTGTTTGCTATTTGGATTTTCAGCAATCGAAGCTGTGATTTTCTGGATGTGCCCCCCCCCCATGGCTCCTACCTAGGCTTCCCTCATATCTCCGTGGGGAACTGTGAAATCCATTTAGAGCGTACAGAGGAGCTACAGGTCCCCGGCGTTCTGCCTAAAGCTTCAGGGAACACACAACAGCATTAATAATCCATACACACGGGAGATCTGGCATTTTGGTATTCCACATGACAAAGTGCTTTTGATACATGTTAGTTCCACCATGAAATGAAGAACACAGCGTGAGCAGAAGTTCCAACATAGTGTTTGGGTGTAGAGCAATAAGGGATGTCTCATTTGAATGTTTCTGAGAGAAGCCCCTCTGGTTTCTCTCCACACCTTGTTAGAGATACATTAACACATTAGAGGCTCTCTCCTTATCCCTTTTCCTCAGTCTTACTCCTCTTTTGGGTCCAAAGATCTCTGCAATGTTAGGAACTTTTCACTGTGCCTTGTGGGAACTCTTCCAGAAAGACTTAAAATAAAAAATCTGATACCCAGGAGGTTAAAATCTCCTTGGCAGTACATCACGGTTATTGTTACTGCTATTATTTTAGAACCAGTGTCTACCCGACCGTTAGTATCCCAGCCCGCGGGTTGTCTTGAGCTGACATGACGGCAGTGTTATTGTATCCGATCTGCCTAATCGCAGCTTAATCTTTTCCAAGGTAATGCCAGGCGTTGCGTTCGTCGGGGGATGACAAAGCCTTGGCGTGGTTTTAATCTCGGTAACTGAGGCGCCGCGAGTCGAGCAAATGAACCTAATCTCCAGTCAGATGAAAGGAGGGATCCCCAGCTAACAGCGAGATGATGTTGTTTATTGTTTTGCTGCACTTATCGGCTTAGCATGTAAAGATTTTACAAGGAACAGCTCAGTGGTTTTAAACAGATAAAGGCGGCTTAGTGCCAAAGCTGTGTTTTCCCCACACAGTCTCGCCTCCTTTTGGTGTCATCAGGAGAAAGAAGCAGAAATCCAGTGAGAGTGCAAAGGAAGGCCACCGAACACAGGCTTTGCTAGATTAACTGCATTGAGATGGTGTGGCTACGTAGTGAGATCTGTACAAAAGATAAGAACGAGGAAAAAACAACTTGGCTTCCATAAATCCTGACTATCTGATATTTATTCTAAAGGTGCAATATGTGTAATTTTTTCACTGAAACGTTGAAAGTAAGCCAAATGTGACTCAATCCATACAGTGCCCATAAGAATGATTCAGGCCCTTGGATGTTAAACCCTTTATTGATTTTACAAATCAGTCATGGCATGTAGCGTGCTAACAGTTCTCCACAGGTCCTATTGTTCCACAACCCTGGGCTGAAGCGAGGAGGGAGGGCCGACACATTTGACATGTATGTGTGTCGCTCAGCAGCCAAGGACGAGCTTAACAGCATGTCTTTTGTCCGGGCCTTTGCACCCCTGGTAATACGCCCAGCAACCACCAACAGTTTTCAGGTGCTTAGAACATACAAACAACAACCAGGGGGGTGTGGCAACCCTCCTACCTGCCCTAACAGTACCCTAGGCTATGTTTAAGTGCCACATCTACCCATAACTCCGCCCTAAAGCTGTTTTTTTTTCCCATGCCCTTGGTAATGTACAAAGACATCCAGAGCATGACCTAGGTTGTGTCAATCCTCCTTCCTGCCTGATGGGGCCTTTAGGTGGGCGTACTCGCCATTACATGCCTTACTTCAGCCTCAAATTTCTGCCCAAACATGCCTAAAACTTCTGCACAGTACTGTATATTTGGCTTTTTTTAATAAGAAAAAACACGTCTCAAGCTCTGTCAGGTTGCAGTGGATCAAGGGCCCAACCATAAACCACAAAAAGTTGATTTAATTTGCTAACTTCCGTTGTGCATGGAGCAAATCGGACAGATTTGAAGTTAATGTAGAGTCGACTGGTGAAGTTAGGAATTTCCTGCATTGGTCCTGATGATGCTCAATGGCAACAGTGTTTAATTAGCAAAGATAATGACAGCTAATGGCAGCATATGGCTGTGGAAACCAAAAGCACCAAGTCTGGTGACCAAACCAGGGGTAAATGGAGTGTTGTAAACATTTAGACAGCCTGTGCCAGTGCAGGTTTTTGGCACCGGCAATGATCAGAAGCGAGTACCAGGCAAAGCTGAAGGTGGAAGATGATCTGCTGTGATGCAGTTTGAGTCTGTGCATCAACTGCACAAACTTAAACTCATAGATGCCACTAAATTAGAGGGCAGAGTTTAATGATCAGGAAGTACTGGATATAAATTCATCACTGAAATCAAAACACAGATTGCCTGGGAGAGATGGATGCAGACCAAAACATAAAAAGATGTTAAAATGCATATGCTTGAAGATGAGACATAAAAATTTGAAATATACTGCAAAAATCATATTCTTTGTGGTGGTGGTGGGGTGTCCAGGAAATTCATTATTTGCTCTTGGGGGCGGCTCACTCTTCCTCACTATAAAATCCTTCTCTCTTAGACTGAAGTCTGTCCACACAGGGCTTCTGTTAAAAGACTTTTTGCCATTTTTTTTTTCTGACATGCATTTGTGACCCAATAGAAAGAGGTTTGCAATCCACTTTTGAGTCCTAACCCAAAAGTTGAGAACCAATGACCAACAAGATCTCAACATAATATTCCAACATAAAAGGGGTGGAATAGCTTTTTGGTCAGCCCTACACATGGGTCTGTATGTGTCTGAGTGACTGGCTGAGTGAGTGACTACACTTACAGAGCCATGCATACAGAGTTGCTCTATGGGCGGAGTTTAGTTGAAGTTGCAGCCCTCACTAATGGCTGCCTCCACTGAGGTAAATACCTCAGATACAGCTTTAGCACTTTGACTGTTTAACTAGAACTGGACCACTTTTCTGTATGAAATAAAGACTAAAAACAACCTTTAAAGCTTTTCATGTTGGGAAAGATGTTTTGACTTTTCTGCCGACCTGCTTTGGCATGAGTTTGTGAGGGGAAAGGGTTGCTTGTTGTGTAAATGCTTGGATACAGTGGCTGCTAGAGGAGTGATTAGCTCAGAATTAGCCACAGCTGCACTTTTGTCTGAACTAGGCAACATTTCATTATTAAAATAAGGGCAGGGATCATTACTGAAAGCTTTCCATTACAGTTAAAATGTTTTTGCTAAAGATGTCTTCTTCCGCTCTGTTTGGGCATGGGTTCACGATCATCACACTTACAGTTTTCCAGTGTACCCAGGGACTGCTGCTGCGATAGGAGAACGCTCCTCCAATCAGCTTCTGAAGATTTTCTGAAAAGGCCTGCCCTGCCCAAACTCAAACTCTTATGCTCCTATGGGAGCATTCCCAGATGATTGTGAAATACATTCAGTCCATCTGGCATGTCAGGTTAGCTGTTTCCTGCTGACAGGGCTTCTTGTTTTAAACTTTAATGGTCCTTCAATTCTCAACCCACAGATGTTAGGGACAGCACAATCACACACCCCAAAACTAATCACTCTGCCAGAACACACACTTCAGTCTAGTATTTCAGCAAGCATCCCAGATAAGTGCGGTCAGCCATATACTAGGTTTTAACTTAGACTTGTTTTCTCATGTTTAATCCATCACAGGCTGTACCAACTATCACTAATAGGTCCTAATAACACTAGATGGAACAAAGTATGAGCTGAAATAATGTTAGTTTGAAAATAATAAAGAGAGAGGTGGAGTTCTAAAATAAAAAAATCTGAGACTTTATATTCCTTTTTTCTAAATTGATAAACCAAACCTGTACAAAACGTGACCCAATAACCGAGTTAGGAACTCAGCGTGATATCTGTGAACTGAAACACCTGTACTATATACACTTGATCTCGACAAAAGATCTATGTATAAACTGTCCATTATTACGATGGTGTGTTAGGGCGACTCTAGAAATAAATAGAAGATCTGTTGATTTTTGAGAAAAAAATCTAAATTCTCAGGTTTAAAAACTCCTTACCTTACAAGTAAAAGAATTCATTTTTTACTTTAAAAATTGTAGTCAAATCCTTGCAATTTTTGAGTTTCTAAAGTCACAATATCTGACTTTTCAAACTTTGAAATTCTGTTTTCTTTTCTTACTGCAAATATACAACTTCATTATGTCAGTTTTTTTCCGAAGGAAAAAAATATTGATTTTTATTTGCTCAAAAATGACCAGACACTCTTTATTTTTTTGTATCAGATTTTTTGTTGCTGCCCCCCCAGGGGTGCTCAGACCCCAGGTTGGGAACCACTGAACTAGGCTATTGTTTTCTTTTGTTTTCCAAGACCAGAAACCAGCAAACTAAGGCCAAGAATACTGCAAAAATAATAATCAACACACAGTCATACGTGCAATACTAATGACTAATAGTATGCAAACTACATTAGAGGTTTAAAATACAGCCATACTTCATGACTCTGTCTCATCTTCTTTGTGATGCAAGAACAAGAAAAGCAGGTTATTTGGAAAGTAAACATGACTTGTCAAAAGCCACACCCCTGTAGCATCTCCCAGGACTATCACCATGTAATCCAACACCAGATAAACTGGCACACCGGGGGCATCAGTGTGCATGTTGACAAAGATAATCAATTCCTAGGGTAAATTTTCATGGCCTCAGTATAAATCATGAGACAATATAATATGAAAGTAGTTTTGCTGACTCATACTGCAACATCACATTTATACTTGTCAGTTCTTTTCCATCAGGGGTTGGAGTAGCTCAGAATTACTCCCATAATTCCCTGTGCTGTGGATTATATTATGGATTCAACATGTTTTCATGACTTTTTTTTACCAAACAGCTGAGAAACTGGGTTGGATTTCATTACATTACTCAGTGACTAATTGTTTTTGGCAATTAGGGCAACTTCAAAGCCTCATCTGAGAACATGTTAAAAGGCTGAAGCTCCATCTTCCCCCCCAAACACCCCATTTATCCTCTGAAAGTGTGAGAAAGAGGAGGGAACATTGCAGATTGATAAAACAGAATTGTGTAGCCGTCTTGAGGGTTGCTGTGTCATTTTAATCTAGTTTAGCAATCTCACTACGTGGCCCCGGGGATGGAATGTCAGGAGACTGAGGCCCCGCCACCATTTTGACTTTTAATCAGCACATTCAGTGCTAAATAATTCAAACATGAAAACAAACATGCATCTGAAGTCTCTCAGTGTTCCGTGCCACCTAACTGAGTGTTATTGCTAATTAATTGTGTGCTTATTGTTGCAAATGGGCAAGGCTGTGGGATTAAAATCCTATTTTTACACTGAGGATTGCTTTGAAGTTCTGTGATCAGAAAGTGAACGTGTATGCAGAGCTATTCTTAATGTGGACGTGGAATATGTGCATTTCAGCTCTGCTCCCCTGAAGAATTAACAGCTCCATGTCGGATAGATCTGGAGGGAAATTTAGAGAAACCCCAAAGCTAAAAACAATTAAAACATTAGAATTTATACATGCTGGGATCTTTAAAACGATACATATTACATCTCTCCAATTGATTTGCATGCTTTGGTGGTGTTCTTTACAAACTTTGATTCAACCGCCCGAACTAGCTTCAATTTTACTGTTTTGATTCTGCAAATGCTGTTAAAAATGTGTTTTTATACTGGGACCGACACTTTGCATAACCTGAACACCTTCTGTTGGGGCTCTTGCAGACTGAAAGTGTATTGTTGCTTTTCACATGCTACATTATGGTCACCTACTTTCAGCCCATGACGGCGACAGAGGGGCCCTGATGCCAGGGTGCCCAGCTGCACGCGTTGCATGTGCAAAATCATATTTACTGAAATCTGCTATATGCACAGAAAGCACACTCTCAATTTTTGAACCGACTCACACCTAAGTCATTGCTGCAGTTTTCTAATCCAGCCATCAGGTTTAAATACTCAAAAGAGTGGCACTCAGACTTGATGGACTCATCTCATCACCAAAATCCAAGCAGATATTTAGAGACAGGAAAAAACAACCTCCATGGCGTAAAGGTTGATACATATTGGACCTGTTCTTAGACCTAAATCTAAGGATAATAGGATTGCTACCCAGACTAACTCACTGCACCTGTGCAGGTCAATTTTCCTCTTCTGACTTCTGCTCTGTTTTCATCCTTATCATCAACACAGCTGACATCAATCTGTCCGTCAGCAGGACTGAAAGTAACTCTGGCCTTTACAGCTAAATTATAACTGCATGATTATCATCATTTCAATTTATAAAGGACTGTTTGGTTATATAGACACCACAATCCTGACAATGAGAGTATAATGCCCTTTGAGCTGCTGTTGTCACAGCTGATGATGTGTAGCGCTGTCCATGGTGCTGATCATGTGATTGCTGTGATTTCATGGTGTATTGAGTGGTTCCCAAACTTTTCTATTGGTCCCCCTTATTGCAGATGCAAATATTTCCAGCCCCCCCTACCCCTCATCATGCAGCAGGTAAATGTACAACAAAAACACCATTATTCACAATTTTTGCAAACAAATTCCTTTTTTTTTTTTAGGATTTACCACAGCACAGAACCTAAAAAAATTAAGTTTTAAAAATCTGACACTCTGAAGATGAACGATTCCCTGAAAATAAAAACTTAATATACATCTTCTAGATTTAAACACCCAGGCCTATAATAATTTAAGGGACAACTGTGGGCTTATTTGGTGCTGCAGATCTTGGATGCAGCTGTGAGCCTGCCACACTCAGTTCATTTTTTAATGACCAGCTATGATTTCATTTTGTATCATAGAGGCAACAGCCTTTTGGAAAACCCTCACATTGGTAGGATATTGCAAAGGAAAAGGTGTGGCAAAAGCTCTTGTGCCTTGATACCACCACTCCTTTTCCACTCCAGTCCAAAATGCTGACAATGTCTCGGGCTTTAGCTGCACTAATATCACTGAATCTGAGGAGACCTCAATAAAAGTTAACCCCTTTACAGGGCTGAAGTCATCAGCTGGTGCTCCTTATGACTGTTTTATGCTTGACCTCCGCAAGGTCGCGAGTGTCCACGCATCAAATGTGACGTCAAATATTAAGACACGCCTCTTCGTAGGGGTACTGTGTGGCCAATTTTCGTCTGGCCGTGCACCTCCCTGAAATTACACACTACAGATGTAATTCTTGAAGACACCGCCCTCTAGCTTTTGGGAGAGAATATCAGTTTGCGGTGAAGAGGAAGCTGGCGCTAGATATAAATACACCAGATGTTTCTGCATCATGATTCCACATAAATTTTTGTGTGTGTGGCCGTCCGCGCGGAAAGCTTAACTGAACCTTTAGCCTGGCCTTGTCGCCCCATCATGACCCTGTGCCCCACTTTGGGAACCACTGGCATAACGGATTCAACCATGCACTATGTCCTGACTGAAGCCTCAAACCCTTTTGTGAATGAACCATGCCATCAAGTTTAGCTGTTTTTTCATAGGTCACCTTACAGTATAACTGATAAGCTGCACTATCAGGTTGCAACTGCAGGTCGCAGTTGTACCTTGTATTTATTTCATCATGTGCAAAGACAGGTAAACCTGTGCACATATCAGATGGGGGCACATATGAAGTACTGGAAATGCACAAAAAAGAAAGACTGCAGCGTAAAGGACAGGAGAGGAGCAGCTTTGTGGTTTTCCTTGGTTCTTCTACTGAGTTTTTGATCATTTTAAATGATTTGTTTAATTTGTTGAATGTTTTTTCATGTGCATGGGCTCCCAGAAAGTTTAGCATATTGGACTTCCTCTCTGTCTTCACTAAATCTTTTGTATCATTTAAACACAATCACATGACATGAAGTGTTCCCATTTTCTTTGTATTAACATGAATTTATAATATTGTCTATGTAATATTCAGCAATCTCCTATGACAGTGTGTTAGCAGTGACGGGTTGTGTTCACACTTTCAGGATTAGTTTTGGAAGTGTCACCGATGACCAAACGAGAGTTATTTAAACAATTTTCTGCTCATATGAACAGTTTTATAAGAGAGTGAACACAGACTACAGAGTAGAATATTTACAGCTGTGCTAAAAATGTAGCGGGAATCTGCTCATAGGATGAATTTTAGGTGAAAAAACACAGACTATCATTGATTCATCCACTTGTGTTAAAAAATGGCTAATTAAAAGTAAGGTAGAAAACTTCTCTGTCATTTTTGCCCAGACTGTAAATGGTGACAGTAGTGTTAAAATTGATGTTGGTGGGGGACATTTAAGTTGATGTTTTAATGAAATAAGACCAATCTTTTATTTCTTTTCCTTCGCAAAAATACAACCATTAATCGGCTGATTTGCTTCCAGCATGCTGTATGCTAATTGCACTCATGCTGCCTTTTTTTTAAACTGCTCGAGCCTAGCTATGCTTTGCTGGTCTTTTTGCAAGCAGCTTTTTGCAAGCAGCTTTTTGCAACCCTCCTCCACCCCAGCTCCTCCTATGTCATTCTGTTATCAATGAGACCTGCTCTCCTCTGGGTTTGTCTCTGCTTCTCTCCCTTCCTCAGGCTTCTCTAATGTGTGCTGTTCCTGTTTGATGTTTTCCACTCGTGGAAGGGCAGGTGGATCCCAGAAGAGCAACACCGCCAAACATAAATAACAGCAATAAGAACAAATATGCAACTGCTAAAGAAGAGAAACATGTTTAACCACAAATTTTGATAAAGTGATCCTGCCTGACTGAACTGAAGCTAAACCTACACCTGTGTGACTCAACATATTAGCCCTATTAGCTGGATCAATAAAACATGGTTGATGACATTTATTTACACGTAAAGTGCTTCATAAAAGCTTCCATATTTAGCTTGAATATGATAAAATATATTCTTAGATAAGGAGGGATAGTGAACACTGACCTCTCTTGAACATTCACCTCCTACATATTTTTGCTTTAGTCAGGATATTGTGGAGGAGTGTTACAGTTTTAGCATTTAAGAAGATGTTGCTGGGTAGTGTTTGGCCAATTATTTAAGGCAGATCTGCCAAAAAAGTCTAGTCAGCCCTGGCAACAGAGGAGTAGCAGGATAGATATATATCAAAACTTAACCATAAACTATACAAAAAGTCCATGGAAGCCTGAAGAAAAGTCTAGAATCAGAATCAGCTTTATTGGCCAAGTATGCTTATGCAACAATTTAAATCCAGTTAGCTTTTTTCTCTGTAATTACACATTAAATTTAAAATAAATAAAACTGAAAAAGTATGAAAAAGTATTTAAAAGTTTATCACAAGTCCATGTTCATTGATAGTATGGTGCAAGGTGTGCAAAAGGTGCAAGGCTATAAAACTAGAAATGATCAGAGTATAAAACATGTAAGGTTGTTGTCAGACTTACATGAGGTAGATAAGACCATTCAAGATAATTGATGAGAACAATATAAACATGAGGAGAGGCATTTTACCACAGAGAGCCTTCTTACAGTATTTGAATTATATTGGAAAGATTAATTACTTACAGCATTTGAGTAAAGTAACTGGATAAGATTAGTAATTAGTGCAGGAAAAAGATTGAATACTGCAAATATGCATATGAGATGAGGCTTTTACAACACGGAGCTTTCTAACAAAACTTGAGATACAGTAAAGCAGAAGAGACAATGAAGGATATTTTCCATTAAGCAGGGCAAAGGTGCTTGTTAGAAAAGACGTCTTTTTTCTGACACTCTGTGACTGTTGAGTGGTCATCAGAGTGACTCTGTGACTGTTGAGTGGTCATCAGAGTAACTCTGTGACTGTTGAGTGGTCATCAGAGTGACTCTGTGACTGTTGAGTGGTCATCAGAGTGACTCTGTGACTGTTGAGTTTTCATCAGAGTGACTCTGACTTACGAGTGGTCATCAGAGTGACTCTGTGACAGTTGAGTTGTCATCAGAGTGACTCTGTGACTGTTGAGTTGTCATCAGAGTGACTCTGTGACAGTTGAGTTTTCATCAGAGTGACTCTGTGACTGCTGAGTTGTCATCAGAGTGACTCTGTGACTGTTGAGTGGTCATCAGAATGACTCTGTGACTGCTGAGTTGTCATCAGAGTGACTCTGTGACTGTTGAGTTGTCATCAGAGTGACTCTGTGACTGTTGAGTGGTCATCAGAGTGACTCTGTGACTGCTGAGTTGTCATCAGAGTGACTCTGTGAATGTTGAGTAGTCATCAGAGTGACTCTGTGACTGTTGAGTGGTCATCAGAGTGACTCTGTGACTGTTGAGTGGTCATCAGAGTGACTCTGTGACTGTTGAGTAGTCATCAGAGTGACTCTGTGACTGCTGAGTGGTCATCAGAGTGACTCTGTGACTGTTGAGTTGTCATCAGAGTGACTCTGTGACTGTTGAGTGGTCATCAGAGTGACTCTGTGACTGTTGAGTGGTCATCAGAGTGACTTTGTGATTAACACTTTACAAATGCATCAATGAAATGTCTGATTATATTTTTGCATTACACAATAATGGGTTGAAATTGATGACCTAAAGATTTACAATGATAATTTTTCATAATATGCAGTTATTATAAGGTTTATCCTAATGGCTTTATCCCTATTGTTTACTGTAACGTCTTTTTTTGTATAGTTTTTTCTACATTGAATCTCGACACACCAGCAGAACACAGTCCATGCAAATCCCCTGAACCTTCTTCAATGAAAACTGTGTAATTCAGTCTCAGATGATTTTCTCCTTTCGTACCCTCTCTGTGGCAGTCAGCCCTGAAGTCCAGTGGTTCCTTCTGAAGACAAACATCAAAAACAACTCAACAAAACCATTCAGAGAGAAGAAAATGTTATCCAGTTCCACGGAGTGGCTCAGTGATGTGATTTTAATAGTGTTCAGGCAGTGATGCAGCGCTCTGGCGCAGAGGAATAAGATGAATCAGACTTTGTTTATTCACACGCTTCTTTACAATGCTGCTTTGATAGTAAGAAATGTCACCAGCCTGATCCTTTGTCCAGCCGCTGCAAACAACTCCAGAATAGAGTCTGGATTGTTACAAGCATGTATCTCTACACTGAACTACACACTTCATTGAAGATGGATTGTTTGTGTGTTGGTGCATGTGTCTGTGCAGTAAGGTTAAGGCTGGATGAGGCCCACCTCCAGCTCTTTGCTGGCTAACAGGCAGCAGGCTAATAACTTCAATTATCTCAGCACTGGGCTGCAGGCCACAGCTGATAGGACAGCAGCGAGCGTTATCTGCCTTTGATAGAGACCTGGGACACGCACAAGCAGCAAAACCCAAACATAAGTCGGTCAATTTGTGACCTCCACTGCTCACAGGGACACAGAATCAAATGCCCAATCATGCACAGATACTCACACATCATTGCAGACAATAAAAACAACACACATGCTGGCCACATAAAGCTGTGTTTAACATACCCACCAGTGGATACTTCATATTTGTCGGGCTGTGTGCACTCCAGTGTCCTTCCACAATAAAAGCCCATAGTTTATTTTATAGATGCAAAATCAAGACTTGGAGATAATCTCCCCCAAAGCTAAACCTTTCTTTTTATTACCCACATTTTGCATGACATTTAAGTATCTTATTGTGCCATTTAGGACTGCAGTAAATGTAATAGTGGAAGTGTGAGAGATCATTGATTGAGCCTGCTGGTACGGGGTTAATGGCTGCTGCCATTTACTTTCTTTATAACCAGTTTTATTAGCAGGCCAATGGACTGTCTGGCTGCTTTGCTATGCACGCAGTTTGAATTTTATTACACGAATGTCCTATTCATACTTCTACTGTTTATTTTTTTAATGAACACTTGATTTTAAGCTGCTGTCCTAGTCACTCTCCAGTCTATGTGATGACGTGGTTAAACCAGCCCAAAGTAAACACAGTATTTTAAATATTATAACTTTTGGTGTGGACATACATGATGACTAAAGGTAGAATTCTGATGGTTAGGCCTTGTGATGAGAGTCCAGCACTTTGGCCATAGAGTTGAAATGGTTCACAGATATCATGGTTAGGTTTGTACCTTGGTTTTAAAGTCACAGTTTGGTTTAACAGGTCAAAAACACCAAGAAGCTCCACATGCATGTTTCTGAAGTTTTCTTCTGTATTATTTTTGGGTTACTTAAAACTATCAGTGATGCTGGTTCAGTCTGTAGTGTATTAATCATTCTGTAACAACAAAAAAATGTTAAAATGCTTAAAAAAATGATCCAAAAATGCAATACATGAGTAGGTGACATTAATTGTATCATATTTTTAAAAGGTTTTGCAAAATCCTCTCAAACTCTCAAGTTGGATGTGGACCATGGATGGACAGCCATTTTCAGGTTCAAGTCAGGGGTGTGGCTGGGCCGCTCTAGGACATTCACAGAGTTGCCCCTGAGCCGCTCCTGTGTTGGCTGTTTTAGGGTCATTGTCATGTTTGAAGGTGAACCTTTGGCCCAGCCTGAGGTCTTGAGCCCTGTGGAACAGCTTTTCATCAACCTTGACTAGTGTCCCAGTACCTCCTGCAAAACACCCCCCACGGCATGATGCTTCCATCACCATGCTTCACTTTTGGGATGCATGATGAGGCAGGCGATGAGTGGCGCCTGGTTTCCACCAGATTCATTTACCACATGTGGACTCTAGTCATGGTGTAGAAACATTTCAGTTACAAAGGATCTGAATCCTCATGTAAATGTGAGATTTTTCATTTTTCAATCTAAATTAGAAAAGATTTGATTGAATCTGGTTCAACGTTGTCATGGTGTGATACTGAATGTAGATTAATGAGAAAAAATATAAATATTTTTTGACTGTAGCATTGGGGTGCACCATCTATCTTTATCAGTATGGGTTAAATCAGTGCTTGCTGGTTTATGCAAACACAGGAAGGGACTCTGTGACATGGCATGAGCACTATTAAAACCCAATTGAAGCAAGGCTCCTCTACTGTATATTTGTACATAACTTTTAAAATGTAAAGCATCAATAATGCCTCTGACCCGCTCTGATTTCTCATTAAGACGCTTTTTAGAAACAGAGTGGGGCAGCTGAGGAGGGATAAGAAGCCAGCAGGTCTAGTAGATCCTCTTTCTAGATGCTACTGCATGCAACTTTTCTTCCTTATGTGTTTTGTTGTTCCTGTGTTTTTAACAACAGTGGTTAGCAAACATTTATTAGCATTACCACCACCAGGATTGGGGTGTAGATATCATAAAGTGGTCATGTAAGTTTGCCTTTTTTCTCCATTCGGATATATTTGTCATTTGACTTTGAGCGCTGAACCATGATGCCCAAACTGCAAAGGTTCGAGACAAATACAAACACCATTACACCTCTGGTCTTTACCTTAAACACCTTTCAGTCGCTGCAGGAAAGCAGTAGAAGAGATTTTTTTATGAAGTGCAAATATTGCATGCTGCACATGCAAGCGTCAGCAGCAGAACCAGCTTGATTCCATTGTTTCCAATTCTAAGAGCCTGTGAGTGACGCTGCAACAGCTTCACTTCTGTAACACCCCATTGTCATTACTTTCACTTTCATAGACATGGACAAGAATGGAGGGGGATCTGCGAGGGACTGGAAAATTCTAAAAGTAATGAGTTTGTTTTTCTTTTCTTTTTCTCACTCATCAGAGCTTGACAATTTGTTTTACAAAGTTCAACCCTGATGCCTTTTTCATGTGGTGTTTGCAATGGTCCTCCCCATTTCATGCATAGTTTCTGTCCGGGAACTTGCTTACGCCCACTGTCCCAGGACAGATTTGCTAGGATAGTTGATGGCTCTAAGGGCGCTTTCACACTAACCCCAGTACTCAGTGTGATATAGAAGGTGGCGGTATGCATGTAGCTGGTTTGTAAACCTGCCAAGGAAGAGAAAGAAGAAGCAGCTACCATGGCAACCATTCGGGTCATGACCTGAGTGAAGATTAATCATGTTTTAACCCGGCAAAAAAGTCCATCCTGCCATCATGGATGATTTAAAATCACTTTTTAAGATGCCAGCAAAGTCCCTATTCATATCTATACATCTACGTGCAGCTCAGAGGATTAAATTGTCTCGTGCTGCATGGATACAGCGGTTTTTGAGGTGACTTAATGACTACTTACTGACTCCATCTTGTGTTTCTCTGTAAGTGAGTCATATTGTGACCATTTGTTGACTTGATTCTGACGATTTTCACTCTCTGTTGAGGAAAAATGTGAACAAACTGCTGCACCAGGGAAAGAAGTTTAGTTTTTATGATGATGTTATAAAGCTGATATGACTCTCTGTCCCATATCTGGGCATGGTTGAATACACATCTCAATCAAACAGTGCCAGAGTCTACTTGAATTGCACCTGAGACCACCTCCCTAAGTGGGCCCTGGCCCAGTGATCGGGTGCGGGTCGGTTGCATTCACACAGACCAAGACGAACGGGGCTTTAGGGTCAAGTGCACTCGGATACGGGACAGGGCCCTTAGTGTGAAAAGCCAACTAAATCATCCACAGGTGTGAGACCCCTATGACCATAACATTGCCTTGGGGCACACACACACACAAGGCCCATGCAAGGTTGTAGTTTTTATAGCGCAATTAACACAACACAAATAAAATTACTACAATTTTACTGATTTTGTGGCTTATTTGGAATCATTTTGGTCAGATTGAGCTCTCAAGCAATCCTGCATTTCTTGATTATGCATCAAATGACATAGACTATGCATCACTTCCACAATACATTCTCAGGCTTGTGCGTGAGCAGCCCACCTTCTCTGGCCATGCCAAGTCCAGGGATGTGTAGGTAAAGAGCATGAGTCATGCAAAATGGTCATTAGGGATCAAAGATGTGTGAGCATAGTAAAGATTGCCCAGTGTGAATGCTCCATTAGCATTTGATGACTTGAAAATGAGAATAAACTGGAGCGACTGCTCTGGCTGACCAGAAGAACAGCTCAATTTCATTTGGTTCTATGAAATGGACAAGTGATAGAGTTTGATTTCTAAATGTATCTGTTTGAAACTTGAAATGCAGGGAGACTCTTAAAAAAGAAAATGATTCTCAAAGTTTTTCTATTTTCTCCCGGTGACACAGCAACTAGTGTGTGCAGACATCAAAGCCGTGCAGCAGAGAAACTCTGATGGAGAAACAGATAGAGGAGGGAAAAGAAAGCGTGCATCAGAAAAGGTGTTGCAACAAGATGAGACGACCGATGAAGCGCCTGAAAAAGAAATCTGCGGGGGTTTGAGGACGAGGGGAGGAAGTTGACAGAGCAAGAAGGAGAACCGGGAGGACTGGCAGAGGGGACAAATCAGAGAGGAACACAAAATGACCAAGGGGACGGAGAGAAAACAAAACACAGAGGGGCATCCAGAGGACAGCGAGCGCCGGTCGAACGCTCTCATTCCTGCTTCCTGTTTCATTTCCTCGCTCACCTCCTCACCTCCTCCTCCTCCCTCCATCATCCCCATCTCTCCTGCGTGCGCTTTCGAAACAAGTCTTCTTTTCTTGCATGAGAGAAATTCCCTGTGCACATACACAAAGTGGGGCCGCTGTCCCGTCAGAGGCAGTGGCAATAGCACAGGCCGCCATCCTGATGTTTAATTCATTGTTGGGGAGTCAGAGAGGACAACAGGAAATAAAGAAAAGGCAAAGGAGGGGGAGGAAAGATTACCATTTCTTTGTGTGGCGGCTTTGTTTCCAGCCATGATAGTGAAAGTGAGATGAAATACGTGAGTGGGAGGGAGAGACTGAGGGAAAGACAAAGAGAAACAGATACACAAAGAAAAAGCACAAAGCAATGCGGAAGAAACGAGAGAGAGGAGTGTTTGGTGATTATGGAGGTTGTCTGTTGTTTGCCCGTCTGTGGAGACGCTCTGACAGAAACGGAGCTGTATGAGTCTGTGTTTGTGTGTACACAGTAGCCCTGACACTGTTCTGTCATCCTGACGTTAATCAGAGCTTGTTTAAATATCCTTTCTGAGGAGCAGGATTAGGAGGAGTCCCGTTAGACCCCTACAGGAGCAGGTCTGTGTCTATACCTGGTCATTGTCACTCAGACGGCATCTGTTGTCTGATTCCTGCTACTGAGACGGGGCACAGGTGTGAGGAGAAAGCCTGACATGTTAATGGTTTGCATCAGTGATGCGTTTAGGGGCATTAGGATACCAAGTGACTGAACTTTAGCATTCATAATCTGCTTTAGCAATGTGTCTTGATATTTAAACTGACTCAGTGCTTCTTATAAAGCTCATGCTGCATTTCCGTGGCTCTTTACCGTGGATTGGTATCCCTGCATGTTAAGAGGCTAATGGGGCCTCTTTAACAGCTTTTCTCCCTATTTTTTCATACACATGCTTTAAAAAGATACAGTAATATACTAAATATCAAATCAGTCTTTTGGGCTATGGCTCCTGTTAGAGAGCTGTTTCCTTTTTTTTATTGTTGTTTTAAAGAGCTAAAAAAAAAAAAAAAAGAAAAAAGTAAAATGGTACCAAAGGAAGAGCCATTTGGAAGCCCAATGATGGGCTATGATTGCTAAGATGAGACCAAAAACTAAAAATCTTTAAAAGGAGCTGCACTTACCATCACTTACAATTGCAAACTAAAAATATACATTTTTAATCCAGACAAATCTCAGAATTTCAAAAGTTAATCACAATTCGTCTCATTCTTTTGCATTTTTAATTCCTCCTTTGGATGCCTCTTATCTCTTAAAGGAGATATATTATGCAAAAATCACTTTTTCAGGCTTTTCTAACACAATTATGTGCCCTTGGCCTGTCCACAATCCCCTCAAATACCAGAAAAATCCATTCCCTCTCCCCCTCTCTTTCTCCACCTTTCAGAAAATGTGTGCTGAAACAAGCCGTTCTCAGATTTAGCTCCTGGTGACCTCACCAGGAGCGTAAGCACCCGCCCCCAGGCTTGGTTGGCCCTCCCCCACTTGGAGGAAAGTTCGGCCCTCCTCTGCTGATCCTCTTAACTACCAGCTGAGATGCTGGATAGCTCCATGGGTTATCCTGCTCACTACAGTCTGGGAGGTTGATGGTTCAAAACCCAGTCAAGTTCCAAATTTTGGATAACAGTGTCTGTAGCACCAGGAGGACTGCATCAATTTCCTGAAAGGGGTGTGGTCAGGGGCGGAGTCAGACAGCTAATGACCATTTAAAGCCACAGACACAGAAACAGCTTGTTCTGAGAAGGGCTGAAATAGAGGGAGTTTCAAATGTACAAAAATCCTCTGGAGTGTTTTTTCAGCAACAAACTTCACAGGCATGTTTTGGGGACCTCTGAGAACAATTTAAGCTTCTCTTAAAAGGGTAAAACATGTCTCTTTAATACTGTACACCACTGATCATTAAATTCAGTAAAGGAGGAAAAGAAAATGTTGTTGTTTTATGAGTATCTTTTGGCTCTAAATGTCTGCAGCTGTTAAATCTATGCCAAAAAAAAATTAATATTGAAATAGTTTTAGAATGACTCAGCATCTAAACTGTTTTGGTTACAGTGGTCTGGTTAAGACTGGTAGAAATGTTGCAAAAATGGTCAGATAAAGTGGTGAAAAGGGGTTAGAAATGGACAAAATGGGTGATAAGTGTCAAAATAGGTTATTGAGCGGCACAAAGCGACAAAATTGCAAGTAAAAGTGGTGAAGAGAGGTTAAAATGTGGCAAAAAAAATGGTAAAAGAGGATAAAAGGGGATAAAACATGCAGGAAAGTGATTTAAAATGGGTTAAAGAATGATAAAAATCTGGTTAGAGGCAAAGGGTTTCAAAAATAGGCAAAAATAAAGGTGGCAAAAATGATCAGAAATGGGTCAAGAGTGGCAACAAATTTTACAGAAATGGCCAAATAAAATAGTGAAAAGGGGTTAAAAATGGTAAAAAAAAAAGAGCTTATATTGGTGCTAAAGCACAAGCCTGTCTCTGTGCTTGCAGGATCATAGATCATATGGATAGATCTCACTCGTATTGCCTAAAACGTTCCTGCGCTTTAAAACAAAATTCTAATACAATAATGATATTTATATATATGTTAGTCAGACCAAAATTTTTATTTTGTTTTGCTCCCTCTCTCCATCAAGTTATTTTCTTGCATCTCTTCTTGAATCTCTGGTGGGATGGACATGGCTTGAGTTTGAGGCACATGGATGCAACCGAATAAAGCTGGGAGGTATAGTGCCTCTAAAAAGTATTCACCTCATTGGATGTTTTACCTGATTTTTTGCAAAACTTCTCAAGCTCTATCAGGTTGTACAGGGGTCAGGCATGACCAGCTCTTTCTACGTCCACCCACAAATAATAGCATCCCCACGGCATGATGCTGCCACCACCATGCTTCACAATGGGGATGGGGTGTTTGTAAAGATGTTCAGTGTTTATCGTCTTGTCTGATGGCCAGAAAGCACCAAAGAAATTTCTTCCACTTGACCATGGAGTCTCCTCTGATTTATAAATTAAATACAAGGTTAAATAATCCAAGTGGGTGAGCATTTTATAGGCACTGTACCTTGAGTTTTGTGATCCAGTTGCATCCACTTATTTGATCATGTTTAGAGTTGAAACCATCCAAATAAGGTAATTTTTGTATTCAGACTTGGAAAGAAAATCATTTGGCATCAAAAATTCAATGCAAATTGAATCCTTTTTGTTTCAGATTTAGAAAAGTGTAAATGAAATCAGTGAGACAGAGACTTGGGTGCTCAGATAGTTGCAGCACATCATGAAGAATTACCCTCTCCTGCCTTTGGCCTCTGGATTCAGGTGGTATTTCCCGGGTCAGGTCAGAGTTTCCCTGAAAGCATGAATTAGTGTCATTAAGTGGCAAGCTTCAGATTAAGTCAGCATTAAATCGAATTAACACAAAGCCGATGTGATAGACTCGATGAGCCCAGGATGTGTCAGGCTAATTGTTAGTGGCACTATTTGTCTGCGTCTCCTCTGCTCAGCTAATGAAAAGGAAGCACCAACTTGTTTTGGGCTCAAATGTAGCCGCGAGCAACGAGCCTCCCCAGACGCCAACCGGGACCACAGAAGACTTTGTTAATGATCCAGAAAAACACATGGCTGCCGCTCCGACTGCGATGAATAAGCTGAAAAATAAATGCAGCGGCTTGGCCTGTGACGGATAGACTGAAGGGATGCTGGAAGTAATCAGATTGGATTTGTTGTTTCAGAAGAATCTTTGTGCGACTAGCTCAGGCTAAAAACACTCACTGTGATGCTAAGACCCTCCTCGTTTTATCATTCTGCATGAATGACACTGTTGCCTCACATTGCAGATGCTCCCGTCCCGATAGACATTTGGAGCAGAGGCTCTTCATCTCCTTCCTCTGTGTTCATGTGGCATGCTAGATGTATAATTGATAAAGCCACAAACCAATGTGTGCATAAACTGCGCTCGCTGCTGTGTTTGCTGGCAGTTTTGTCTTAATTATTCACAAGCATATCATCACAGAAAGGGCGACACGTTCTGCTTTGACAGGGGGTTTAAACTGGGCCGTCGCTCCAAAGCTGCTCCGGATTTGTAAGAGCGAAAAGGCCCTCCAAGGGTTTTTCAGCAGCAGACAGTCGCTGTCCTCAAAGTCTTCACTTCTCCAGAAAGGAACATGATGCTTTGCATAGAAATCTCTATCTTTACTGTTCTGTATTAGCAACAAACCCTCAAACTGAGCCAGATTTAATTAGAAATACGGGAATACAGATTTTTGTAGTTGCAGGCTGTAACAGGGAAATCTGCTCAAAGTCAGCTTTTTCTTGACTGATGCTTTGTGGGCTGAATGTTCAACTGTTAGTGGTAGTTTGAAGTCATGTGATCCTGATGTTGTGCAAATGCTAAATGGGGGGCAGGAAGTGAAGAACAGCCATTAGGAAAAGATGGGAATGGGAGAAAGTTTGCACTTTAAAGCAGTAGTTCTCAACCCTAGGGTCAGGACCCCGTTGGGTGTCATGAGACACTGACAGGGGGTCACTAAATGCCTTTAAAAAAAAATTAAAATATTTTTTAAATTACACTGTTGCCACTTTACACCAGTTTTACCAGATTTTTAACCCTTTTCATCACTCTTTAACACCAAATTTGCCAGTTTAGCACATTTTTGCCACTTAAAACCCATTTATATTAGTTTTATACCCTTTCCACCACTTTTTTCTGCCTGTTTTTGTCACTTCTAAACCAGTTCTCACACTTTCTGCCTATTGTTGCCTCATTATTGCCACTATTAACCACTTTTTACACCCCTTGATCTATGTATAAACTCATATAAACTCTATAAACTCTAATTCCATTCCGAGTCGGGGGCGGGGAGCCTATCCCAGCTGTCATTGGGCGAGAAGCGGGGTACACCCTGGACTAGTCTCCAGTCAATCACAGGGCTGACATATAGACAACCAGGCACGCTCACATTCACACCTATGGCCAGTTTAGAGTGATCAATCAACCTAATGAGCATGTTTTTGGTGGCTTTCTGTAACAGAAAGGGTGTTTCATCCCAGTCTAACTAATTTCCCTCAATTTTTTACACTATAAGGCCATTTCAGCCACTTTTAATCCACTTTTACCACTTTTTGTACCCATTCTTGCCAATTTAATCCATTTTTGGTTATTTTTTGGCCACTTTTAACCCTTACAACAATTCTAACAATTAGTGAAATAGGGATCACCTGAGTGCAGTTAATGTGTCTCAAGTTATCGTAATAGAAAGACACCTGTGTCTGGAAGCTCCAGTTACTGGTTAATCAGTATCCCTGGCTACCATTACACCATTAGGACAAAAGAACATCCCCAACCACTCAGAGAAAAGGTGATTGAAAAGCATAAGTCATGGGATGGTTACAAAAACATTTCCATCCTACAGAGATTAATCAAATCCATCATGAAGAAATGGTAAGAAATGGACAAGAGAGAGAGGCCAAACACAACTATGACTACTTTGAAGGACTTACAAGCTTCAGCCGCCTAGATGGGAGAGACTCTTGATATGCTGCTACACTAACCCCAGCTACTATTATCACCGGACTCCAGGGCTAACCTAGTGCCTTACCCTTACCCTGTGGGGTTTGTGGGTGATTTACCGCCCTGAGACACCACACATGCCGTGACCAGCTTGCTCTTGGTCAGCCAACATTGGCGGTCTCCTGCTGCTCTTGTAGTTGTCCGTTCAGTTATGACGTGCTCACACCATCCGTGTCATGTCAACGGAGGAAAAACCCAAAAGTTCTTCATCAGTTGTTTGTCTTCGGAGTATTGAGTTGGCGTCCATTACTCTTCAGTGTCCTCTCTCCACCTCCACCGATGTACCTCGTAAAGGCTGATCAGTCGGAGCCACACCCCCCACTGTGTGACAGCAGTCATGACCCTGCTTATCTCCGCCTACCAACCACACCTACGGCTACAAGACACCAACACGAGACATCACAAACATCATAACACTCTGCATAAAACAGCTGTTGCCCAGGTTCTTCACCAGTGAAAGCTTTATGGGAGAGTGGCAAAGAGAAAGCCACTGTTGAAGAAAACTCAGATTAAATCTGGATTAGAGTCACCAAAAGGCATGTGGGAGACTCCATGGTCAAGTGGAAGAAACTTCTTTGATCTGAGGAGACCAAAATGGTGCTTTTGGACATCAGACAAGACACGAAATGCTGCACATCACCACAAACACACCATTCCCATTGTAAAGCATGGTGGTGGCAGCATCATGCTGTGGGGATGCTTCTTGGCAGTCAGCCCAAGAAGACTTGTAATGGTAAAATATAGGAAAATCCTACACCTGGGACTGTTGTTCCTGGCTTTAAGGGCCTTGCCCAAGGGCTAACACTGGATACACATTGAACCCTCGATCTCATGTCCCAAAGTCAGCCATGTAAACCGCTGAGCTATCCCACTGCTTTCTCATAACGAAATGTGTGCACTGTCTTGCACCTGTGGCCTTTTCTCTGCTATCAAGGCTGTTTTGCATCAAATCAAATGTTTAATTGTTTGCTTTGTGCATTAATTAAGAGTGTTGATATGGGGATTTTCAAGGCAAATTTTACTTCTGGAACCAGAGCCACTAAAAAAGGGTCTAAGCAGTGTTGGGCTCTGAACTAAGAACACTCTAAGTTGCTACCTCCTAAGCTGGCGCAGAGTCAGGGATCACCTCATCATGTTGAAACATCAAAAAGGCATGAACATCAGACCTTGAACTGGCAGTTTGAATAGACAATCTGTGACTGTGTCATTTTAATTCCTTTTATTTTCCATATAGGAGCACCTAGGATGCCTTTTTAGATCTGTGATTTTACTGTAAAAGTTCAGACATTGTAAAGAGAGCATCCTCTAAAGAAGAAGAAAGACACGTGCACCTGCTCTGCCTATCTAGACAAAAAGACCCCTGGATGCCTGCTGAAGTAGTTATTTCACACCTGAAAGGATTGGAGTTTTACAGAAATGTCGCTGCTGTGGTGCAGAGTGTTGGAATTGTGTGCGTGAGTTGCACTTCGGTTTTTATTGGCTGTGATATGAGATGGTGAACTGGTGATGAATCTTGTGACAGAATTGCTTTCTAACTGTGGTCATGGACAACTTTTCTGTGTTTTTTCCTGGCGGAGAGCTGCTCTCTGGGTTGTCGATCGTGTACCGTTGAAGCAAACATCAGAGCATGAGTGTGTGTGGACTGAATACAGAGTGGATGAGTGTGAGCAGCTCTCCTGGATGGATCTATATGTATGAGCATGCATAGATTAATGTATGCATGTGTGAGGGGAATTACACTGCTTTAAAGCTACGTGTCTGCCAGTGTTTGTGTGTGTTTTTGTGTTTGTGTGTGACCGAGTGATAACATGTGTGTGTAGAAGATAGCCATGCTGTTGCTGAGTGTGACTGTGACATTGCTCCTGGGTTCTTTTCATGGCTTGTTACTTCTGTAAACTCTTTCATTTATACTGTTTACACTCACACACACTTCAAACCATGCTGCACCTTCACACACACACAGACACTTTCATTTCTCAGCCTTTGCTGCCCCTCTTTGTCCCTTTTTGAAGAAATGTAATAAAACTACATCCCTTTTTCTCTCTTTTGCACCCTCACATTTGTCTGTGCTCTATTCATGAGTGGCCAGTTTTGGCATTAAAGCCCTTTTGAAGAACTTTTATTTTGAAAAAATATGTACTTCCTGTAAATGAGTGACTTATCTGCTCTTTGTCTATGATGCTCAAGTGTTGAAACATTTTTGTTTTCTGCCACCGCTCTGTATGACTGACCCTAAACGGACATTTCTGACTGCACAATTCTCTTATTGTGGACCAGAGAAGCTTTTGCTGCTTAGTGTGCTCCTTTTCTCCTTGTTTGGAGCAGGTAAAATGTGCACATCCTAAATAAGAAAGCATTCTTAATTTGCTATTAAATAATTTCTCTTACTTTTTGTGATAAATTCCGACCTCTACTGTAAGAAAGCCCTTACTATGATGACACTGAAACTAGGATTTATTGCACAACCCTCATCACCTCATCCTGGTCTTACATTAAGCCAAGCATACTCTCTGTGACTTCAAGCCAACTCTATGAGAATCATGGCGAGGTGCTATTTTCAGCGAGCCTGGAACTTATGTGACTTTAATGCATGGATGAAATTTTGATTTCAGAGGTGGGGGCACAACTGGTTTGAGTATGGGGGGTATGGTCAATAGACCTCATTTACATAAAATTATACCTAATTTTTGAGTAAAAATAAGCTATAATAAGCTATAAAAATAAGATTATCATCACCCTAACATTTGTCACAATGCTCAATCTCATGACTAACATATCTTTATTCTTTCAACCTCACCTGTGAGCCTCCAGCCTCTCCTCCTCCATCTCCTCCAGCCTCTCTTGCTCTACCTCCTCCTGTATCTTCTTCTGGATTTCTATTATCTGTCACCTGACAAAAATATGTTGATGGATGACATATGAACAGTGGGACAATTTGGGATGCAGCAATCATTGATTTTGATGGTATAGTCTGAAGAAAAAACTCAGTTTCTCAATTATTATGTCTAATTTATTCACAAACAATATGGATGTATAAAATCACATTTATAATCCAAAGTTTTATTTTGTTTTTCCCACAAACTTGCATTGTTAGTGTTTTTAAACAGTGCCTTTCAAAACACAAATAATACATGAAAACAAAAAAAAAAAAACAAAAAAATCAAAAAGTGTTTCTCTTTGGCTTTAAATATACACTTTTTAAAAATCTCTGTGTTGTTGAGGCTCTACAGTAATAATAATAATAATAATAATAATAATAATAACATTTTATTTGTCAGCTCTTTCAATAAAACTCTGAGACACTTTACTAGAATAAAACAATTACATAATATGAACATATAAATTGCAATACATAAGTTTATCATAAAGTTAAATAACAGAATATTAAAAAAAAATACAAGTAATACTATTACTACTACTACTACTACTAATAATAATAATAGGAGGAGAGAGAGTCTGAGTTTCTGATGGATGAGGGGAAGGAGTTTGTGGTGTAATGTGTTCCTCTGAGTAACTTACACTTTGACCTCTAAAGAAGTCTCTTATATCCAGTTTTCTTTTTTTCGACATCTTGCCACCTGGCTGCGCCTAATTACCAAACACACATACACACGCACGCACGCACACACGCCAAACACAGACACACATTCAATGTCAATGTAAACAAAACCTCTGATATTAAAATCCGTCTAGCTGGCGTGACCCAGGCAGAACAAATGCCCAACATGTTAACAACTTACAGTGACAGATGAACGTGGACTCATGGCCAACTAGCTAAACAGCGGTGTGCTCATGTGCTATAGTCCAGGAGCTGTTTACAACCAGATGGAGTGACAGCGGGACAGCCAATCACACGTTAGCAAGAAATGGCAGAGCCAATCGATGAGCTTGTGGGCGGTCTAAAGGGAAACAGGCTTCAGCTTGAGCAGCCGTTTTCCGCTTGGTCCTAGTGCTCAACCTGTCTCCATTTAATATAACGTAACATTGTTTTTGGATGGTAAAAACTGCAGGGGAACAAAACTGCCTTTTAAAAAGTGCAGGGGACCCAAATTACCCCCCAAATTACGTCCTAGCTTTAATGATTAAATCCACACCAGTAAACCTAATGTTGGAACATCTTTTTACCCATTTCTATCCAATTAGGACCATTTATTACCACTAGCTTATAGCTTACCATCATATTGTTTACACTTTGTTTGGGTCTGTCAGCCAGTAGCAGGCTGTTCTATAATCACATCATGCTGCCTGGATAGAGCATAGTGGAGATATAGATGTATTACTGTTATTTTGATATTTAGCAGTAAAACTCCGTAATCAGCAGAAAAACAGCTTCAGGGTCACAGAGATGCTGTACATTGTGATTCTATTTGTTGAGCCATGTTCTGAGTCAAATGTAGGTCTAAAATAATTTACTAGTCTGCACAGTCAGTCCAGAAAGTTCACACTGGTATCGGACCAGTACTCGGTATCAGCAGATTCTAGGGCTGAACGATTTGGGAAAATAATCTAATTGCGATTTCTTTCCCCAGTGTTGCAATTGTGATTTGAAATGCGATAATTTCTTAAGTTCCTTAAATACCAACAAACACAAGCAATAAATCATTCTATATCATAACCAACACAATATTAGATAAAACTAGAGCTGAACAGTTTTGAAAAATATCTAATTGTGATGATTTTGACTTGTATTGCAAATTGGATAGGAATTGATGTTTTGAAGGGAGTTATAATTTTTATGTCATTCTCTTATTAAGTAAGAAAAACACACAAAAAAGTAGGATTTTTGTTGACTAATCTAAAAAACTGCCTGTGGATGATTGCATGATATGTAATGCATAACATTTCTGCTGCAATAAAAAAGATGTAAACTGGTATTTTGAAACAAATTTCAGGTTAAAGAAAAATTGCAGCTTCCACCAAATGAAAATTGCAGCAGGCCATTTTGCGATTTAATCTAATTTTCAATTAATTGCTAAGCCCCAGCAGATACCAACCACCTTGGTATTGGAATCGCTTTTAGGAAAGAAAAACTGGTATCAGAACATCTCTACAAAGCATCATATGCAAATGCACACTTTTAAGATTTATTTAAGACATTTCTTTAAGTTTTAATGTCTTTTGTCTGCTCTGACATTGACAAAATTCAATGCGCATATATTTTTAATGTATTAGAAAATCATAGGATATTAGAGCCAACCTAGAAATGTTTTAAAAATAAGAAAATCTGTTAATTTTTGAGAAAATGTCAAAATTCTTAGGGAATTTTTTTTTTTTTAAATCATAAAGTCATATATTTTAAAGTTAACAAACTCAGAAAATCAGAGATTAGAAAGTCAGAGTTTAGAAAACAGGAAACAATTTAAAATTTCCCAGTCCAAGACTTGAATTTTGGAATTAGAAACTTAAAAAATTCAAAATTCAGATTCATTAAAATTGTAAATTAACGGCAGTTTAAAGTTAAAAATAATGACAAGAAACCAAAGCAGTGGTTGGAATTTTCATTCTTCAACCTCGTATTCACAAAAACTCTAAGTTTTGGTTGACGTTTATTTATGACTTTTAAAGTCAGAAATTTCTAGTTTTTTCTTGACTATCAGCAGTTCGCCTAGACCCCGGCCATACGGCCTAAAAATTATACCACAGTATTTCTCTTGCATTTGATGGTAACGGTATTATATCACAGTATTACAGAACTAAAGAGATAATGCTTTCCAATCCAAATTCAAGTGTCATTAACCCCCTTCAACCCTTAAAACAAGCCTTTGATGGCATACTCTCTAGGTTTACTTCTGTCTAACTGCACTCCAAGTTTCATTTTATCTCTATCCTGATAAGGTGTGTTTAGCTGCTAATGACTTCACAATAAAAGCATTTCAGAAAAAATAACAGCCACAGACTTTTATTGAGTTAGCTTAGCTTTGGCTGCCGTACCGGTGTAGGTACCACATGTGCAGGACCACATGGGGTCCTGCGCCTGTCGATGACGTCACACTACGGCAACTCCACTTGGACAAACTACATTGCGCCCCATTTAATAACAGTCAGATGTGCTCGGTTTAAAGCCCCTTACGGTTGTCTCTATTTCCATTTGTTCATTCAATTCACCTCGAACCTTTGTCTCCATATAGTACAGAGAATTACGACTTACTGTACTGTAATTTTGAGATGGCTTTAATTGCATTTGTTAACTTTTCTAATGAAAAAGAAAAAAAAGATGTACTCAGGATCTCCATTTATCAATATATATTTTGCTTTTATCCCTTTCTTCAAGTTGTGAGAGATTTCTTTATTAAATTCATAAAATTCATCCATGTTTTCTCTGAAGAACTACAATCCCACGAAAACTGTTTTGTAATTTGTCTGGACCAACCACAGTCTTCAATGTCATCCTGCCAACTTCCAGCTAATCATATAGCATGACGTCATCGACAGGTGAAGGACCCCGAGCCGATCTGACCAGCCAGGCACATGTGGTACCGACACCGGCAGAGAGTTTTTGCTGCTAGTTTACAGCAGCTTTTCTGACCTCATTTCACAGCTTGGATCTTTGACTCACTGTGGACTTAGAAAATAAAGTCATAAGTTAAAATAGACCTTTAAACGGTTGTCTAAGCCGTTGTAAGATGAAGTCCCGCAGCGTGTTTTTGCCTGCTAACCGCGCTTATTTTCAATGGCAAGAGCAGGTGACATTCGGTTAGTTACCTGGCTATACGTGATGCTAGAGCTAAAGGTGCTACTGACTGGACTCAGCCTGAGCTGTCCGTCACAGATCAATCGCTCCGCCAGCTGTGGGAGTGGATATGCCTTGCACATGCATCACAGCACAACGTTGGCATTTAAACCGGTGATGATGGGGTTGCAGAAATCTATTCTGTGGCAAAAATTATACCTGTGATGGTATTAATACGGGTTTAACACCCACCTTTAAGTTCCTCTATTTTTTGTCTGGAGTGGACCTAACACACCGTTATAATAAAAGATAGTTTATACATAGATCTTTTGTCAAAAATTGATGTCTTTTTTTTCAAGTGCATCCTGGGGGGGCTTAGCTTGTCTATGAGTAGGGGGACACAAAAGAAGAAAGGTTGGGAACCACTGGTTTAGCTGAATGGGGAAATAGAAGCTTTGGAACATCCTAGAGGCTAATGCCACAACTATTGCCTTATAGGACTTTATAAAACCCAACTTAAAAAATGTGGAAATATCTCTTAAAGATGAAGACAATCTGATTTTTAAAAGAGAGACATCTATTCAGATGCTTGTGTATCATAAAACAGGATAAACAAGGTCGGCTTTACAAATCTCACAGGTAATCTATATCTTATAAGAGAAGCAAAGGTCTGTTTGTCACCTGCTGAGTGCTTTGACTTTTGTGCACAGCATAAGATAACTGTTTCATCCCTATGCTGCAGTCTCTGGTTTCATAACAGGACATGTTGGAAAATTTTATGTACTCTCTAAGTTCTGCAGTGGTTTAAAGGAATGAATTAAGTGGAAGTGTATAAATTAAACAGTGTCTATATTCCTCTTATGAGTGTAACCAAATGAATTATGATCCACAAACAAAAACAGAGAGAAGTTGCAGCAGAGCTGCTGCTTTTTAATATGCTAATCTATCCCCCCACCCATGGGCCCACACCCCTCCCGCCAGTGCTGTCAGCAACAGCCCCTCTCCAGAATGGATAGGCTTCATTTTTTTGGTGGCCAAGCATGAATATCACAAGTGGCTACCATGCTGTTTCAACGGTGTCGAGGATGCTTTTTAAGGGAGTTTTAATTTCACACTACATTAAGTCTTATACAATACAAGGCTTTTGGCAAACAGTTTGTGAAATGCCCCCCTCTGTAAACTATCATGAGACAAAGATAAGAAAGCACACATAAAATAAAAGCGCTGAACTTTCTGACTATCTACTTATGCAAATATCTGGGCGCATATTTGTGTCTTTTTTCTCATTTGCTACATCATTGGTTTGATTTCTGACCAGGCGGTAAGTTTGCTTGTGTAGTAACGATGTTTGCAGGAAAGACGCACACAAACTTATCACTCCTCTCATACATCCTCCTATTTGCTCACTCTCCCTTTCCTCCCCCCCGAAGGGTGAGTGAAGGTTGCGGCGCGAGTGTCGGAAGTCACAGCGTGTCCTTCGGCGTTCCTGAAGAAACCTGTTGGAATGCCGACCTTCCCCCGAGGCTCTCATGCAGAGCAGCAGCTCAGCCTCGTATTGACTGAAGCCCTGCCTTCAAGGACTCGCATCCATTTTAAAACGCCTCCCTTTTCCTTCCTCTCACTCCTTTGATGGGACAACATGTTCTCAATCCCAACTAGTCAAACACAGCGGCTCCCGTCAGAGGCCTCGAGCTCTAACATCAGCTCTCTTTGTGCAGGGCTGCTCAGTTAAAGCAAAAACAAATACGCCATTCAGAAAGGAAGAAACCGAGGCGCTCGTCTGGAAAGGAAGAGAAGCCTTTCTTCTGAGAGCTTATTTCATGGTGAAGCGCTAAAATCAAGGACAGTTCATGTTAAAACAGACAAAGGTAACAATTGTGGCGCTCCCAAACAGCTTCTTCAGGTTGTGAAGAACTCCTTTCCTTCTATATTTCAAACACTGCCTTGTTTTTCTCCCTGTTTGATTTTCAGTCTTCCACCTAACTTTGCTTAAACTCTTTTTTAACCTCTGTAAATATGAAATATCTGCAATATCAGATAAGATAACCATTGGAGGAAGTGAACCAGCAGCCTGTTTCTGCAGGGGAGCATTGCTGTTTTTGTTGGTGAGTCTGATGGCTTTGGGGACAGAGATGTAACAGCTGTTTCTGTTGGAAAAAGGAAGGATAAATCTCTTATTGCACTGGAGCAATTCCAAAATGTTTTGTACCTAGAAGTAATTAATGTGCCGAGATAGAGACACAGTTTGAAAACTCTTCAGTTTCCTGATTTTAGCAGTCTTTCTCTGACATCTAAGCAAAGACTTAGGGTTATTTAAGCTACACTTTATGGACAAAAGTTTTCAGCCATCTGACCATCACCATGTTACCATAACACCACATGGGACTGTAATGACATTGCATTCAAATACATGTGGTTTGATATGGAGTTGGCCCTAACAGCTTCTACTGTTCTTGGAAGATTTTTGGAGTGCTAACTGCTAATTGTGCCCATTCATTCTGTAGAGCAGTGGTTCACAACTTTTCAGCCTGGGACCCCCAAAATACAGGTGCCAGAGACCGGGGACCCCCCTGTACCTGAAGGTGGTTGAACACAGCCATGCACATTGAAGAGCAGTCATGTGGAGACAAGGCTGCCCATAAAGAGGGATAAAGGGGAAGGTTTCTGGGATCCAGCCAAACTGGGCCCATGGAGATCAGCAAAATCATGGTCCATTGGGAAGTTAAGCTTAAATGATATAACTTCTGTTAGAAACACATTTAAAATGGTTAAAAAAAATTGCTTAAATTAGTGAATAATTGCAAAAAATGGTGGATAAAGGTGTTGAAATTGGATTTTTAAAGAACATACAGTGCTTAACAGATTTATTAGACCACTCTAACCCTGACCAAAGTAAGGTTTATGCCACAGCTGCCCTAAATTAACAGCATTGGTATTACCAAAATCATTTTTTTATGTTTCTGCAATGGTTAATACACCAATATGTAGAAGCTCTTTAACCCAAATGATATTTTCAATGCTAAAATATAATTATTATTGTTATCCATGAATTTTCAAATTTACTGATTTACAAAAAACTGAAAAATGATAAAGCACATTAATATTTCTTGATCAATATGTCAAATTATAGTTATTTACTTGCATTCCTGAAGAGAACAATGAGTTTTAGTGGTTGAATGTCATGCTTGATTCATTTCTGACTTCTCAGAGAAGCCCAGTGAGCCGGCTCAAATTTGGGTGAATTCAGTTTGAAATTCCTCATTCTTGTTCAAAATGGTAAAACGTGGAGCGCTCACTGGAAATGAAAGAGTCCGCATTAAAGCACTTCATGATGCTGGATGGTCTCAGAAACAAATATGACAGGTGGTCTAATACATTTGTTAAGCACTGTAAATGGGTTAAAAGTGGTAAAAAATAGAGAAAAGTGGCCAAAAATTAACCAAAAATGGAAGAAATGTGTAAGAATGTGGTAAAAGTGGGTTAAAAAGTTGCTTTAAAGTGCAAAAAATTGAGGGAAATTAGTTGGACTGGGATGAAACACCCTTTCTGTTACAGGAAGCTTTTAGTGTTTAGAGTTTATGCGTAGATCTTTCAGCAAGAGCATGTGCATAAAGGTCTATTATGTTGGGAATGTGTCAGTAAAAACTGAGGTGGTTGGGGGGGCTTAGCTTCTTTTTGATATGTGTAGGGTGGCCCCAAGGAAAAAGGTTGGGAACCACTGCTCTAGACCATCACTGTTGTCACTGTTGTGGTGCTGTCCATGGTGCTGATCATATGACTGTCCTGATTTAATGTTGTGACTGACTTAAACATGCAGTATGTTCTGACTGAGGCCTTAGACCCTCTGTGTATGAACCAGAATATCAAGTTTAATTGTTTTTTCGTAGGCCACCTTACTTTGTAACTAAAAGGCTGCACTATCGGTGTGTCATAAATGTGTAAAGGCAGATAAATCCACGGTGCACGCACCAGTTGTGGGCATGTGCTGTGTATTTATGGTGGTCACATTCAGAAGACGGAGTTCAGTGTAAAGTAAAGGCTACAAACAACTGTGTGGTTTCTCTTGGTTTGTATACAGTGCCTGAACCACTCAGATTAAACAAAAAAGAGGATTTATCCAAGTAAGGAGGGGCAGCTGGTATCCCCCTTCAGCTTTGGTCTTGGTCCAGGCAGGGTAGAGCACTGCCTGTGAGGTCCAGTCTCTATGTGGACTAGTCACATTCTTACTCATCAAGCCATGTCTTTATAGTCCTTCTTTGTGTACTGGAGCACAGTCAGAATAGAAAAGGGTCTTCCCCAAACTGTTGCCACAAAGTTGGAAGCATAGCATTGGCCAAAATGTGTTGGTATGCTGAAGCATTATGATTGGCCCTCACTGGAGTTAAGGAGCCCAAACCAAACCCTCAGAACAGGATGCTTAATGCCAAAAACCGTGTTCAGGTTTAGTAAGAAGACCATTGTTTGGGGGAAACCATGACAGAAACACATGACTCATGCAGGAAGGAATAAAAGGAAGCTTGCAAAAAGCCCTGAAGAGATTCTGAAAGGTTTTAAAGTGTCTAAATTTCTAAAGCCGCTGTATTTGTGAGGAAGGAAGAGGATAAAGTTGTTGCAAAGCTTTATTTTTGCCAGTTTGTTCAAGATTGAATTCACGTTTCCAGGACTATGACCTTGTAGAAGTTATTCGGGATATTTTGTGTTTGATTGTGTGGTCTGTTCACCGCGGTAGGTCTGAGATGTTCTTCATGCAGCTACAAGGCTGAAAATGATCCTGATACACAGATAAAACACATACGAGACACTTTAAAGCCACACTGATCTCACATATGCAAACGCCAGAGCTCCTATATCTGCCAGACACACAGAAACACACACACACACACCGGAGACAGCAAACACAAACACACACATTCAGTCCATATGCAAATACTCACCGAGGACCAGGTCTCAGAAGGGGTTCAATACAGCTCTCCATGACAACAGTGCCGACTCAGCACCGCCTCTGGGCTCATTCGCACTCCTCTATCACCTTCACAGACACACACCTGCATCACACCAGACCCCCTGCCTATTCAGCAGCTATGTGTGTGTGTTTATGTGTGTGTCGCTGTGATTCGGTAGTAGACTCGAGGCTCCCAGGGGCCTGACAGCAGCGAAGGCCTGTGCACGACCCCGGACCAGGACCGAGACAGGCTCTGACCGATACGGCTGTGAAAAGCTGAGAGCGATGTTTTTTAGATTTATGCTGAATTTGGGCTGCACGTCTTTACAAATGTGCAGTTAAGTCATTTTTATTTATGTATTCATGAAAACCTGTAAAACTTAGTTTGTTATTCCTTAGTCTCAAAAGGCTAATGCTGAGTCCATTTATCTCAACACGTCTGTCACTCATCTCTCAGCTGTTGGCAGCATATCAGAAACTTCATGTTAGTAAAATAACAGCCCATTATTAGATAAATGCAAAAAAGTTTTTTGGTGTCTGACGTGTACATTTACTGCTGAATGGGTTATGTGTCAAAGCCCACATGAAAAAAATCCAACCACAAAATGATTTCAGACATAAATACCCTGCAGATTACAGGAAATGTGCTATTGATTTCATTATAAGTGTTTGTAAAGGTGATGATCCCTTATTAAAGCTTCTATTATCTTTATAGCTGTAGAAAGTGATGTAATGAGGATGTGACACATGCATGAATATTTGATATGAAGTGCTTTTAGAAGGCATGGCTGAGACATGTAAGCAGTGATATTCATTGCAACAGGATTAAAAACTTTTCAAAACAGACCTACAATATTTGCATTTTATGCATTTCAATAAAACATATTTTCCATATATTCTTCTATTAAAGTTAAAGTATAGTGCCAATCATTAATTATAACAGCATGGCAGACTGCAACTGTTAGCTTGTATTTGCTATAATTTACAGTAAATGTCCACTTTCCCTCTCATTGCTGGTGTGGCTAGATGTCAGTTTGGCAGCTTGAACAACCCTCAAACTGCACATACTCTGACTGTGCAGTGATCTGCATGCCAAGTGTATTCTGGAGCAAATGGCTCCCTTTCTTGACAGTCGTTGCATTTCCACAGCACATGCTCTGGTCTGTCTCCGGAGTCAAATCCACTCTGCTTCACCAGAGAAACATGCCGGGTCTGTTTGCAATGGATGCCACTGCAATAATGCATCAATCCAAGAGCAGATCAACAAGAATGCACAGCGTCAACTTAAGAATGTGACGCAATACAGGAGCTGTTTCTCAAAGTTCAGGAGTCAGGTCCCTAACAACACTATAACAGCACTAACAACAACGTGTACAACTTGACTAAGCACTGTCTAATATTCTATTGAGCCACCATATAATCATAATATTTATAGTTATATTATCATATTAATCATATCAATCATACAATAAAATGTATTGAGCACTCAGTGACCTAGTTTCCCTCTGATATTGTGCAATTTATGTTTTTTTTAAGAGAAGGAAAATTGTGCACATTGGATTGTGGATAATTCTGCTAGCAGAGGATACATGTGTTCATCCTTGAAATTCTCTGTTTGAAGGACTCAGTCCTTGGAAAAAATCTGAGGATCCTCGACATTGGAACAGTCCTCTGGCAGCAGTCAATGACATGGTATCCTTCAAAAACGGCCATCTGAGAATTCCTTGGCTTCAGAAACAGCTACAGAGTCACAATTATGTATCCCACCCTGTGGCACAAGCCAAAGGTCATCAGGGGGTCAGAGGGTAAGACACCATGGACAAAGAGAAGTTGATGTTTAAGGTGTAAATTTACAGGATTTTATATAAAACTACACATCTGATCAAAAAATGTCTTCCATCATATAGACCCAAACAGAGGCTGACGGTGAAACATCAAGTCAAACACATGGTTACTTATGTTGTTTCTTTTTTTCAGACAACTAGTTGTAGGAGATGTTATGTTTTTTTGTTTCTTTTTTGACATTTTTGGCTGTCAGCTGCAGTCTTCCTCAGAAGTGTCCCAGGACCACTCTGACATGTCCTCATATGCCATTCTTCCCAGGCGTGGTCAGCCTGGGAAATGGGTTAAAAGTGGCAAAAATAGATAAAAGAGTGGCGTAAAGGAGATAAAACAAGCAGAAAAATTGGTTTAAAAGGGGTTAAAGAATGGCAAAAATTGGGTTAAAGAGGCATAAATGGCCAAAAAGTTTTATAAATGAGTTAAAAATAGAAAAATATAGCAATTATAGCCTGACAAAATGAAAAGGGGTTAAAGAGTGGCACACAGGAGCAATAACTGGCAGGAAAGTTGCAAAAAAGGGGTTAAAGAGTGGCAAAACAGACAAAAGGTGGCAAAAATTAGTTTAAAAGTGGCAAAAACTATCAGAAATGGGTTAAAAGTGGCAAAACATGTTGCAGAAATGGCCAAATGAAGAAGTGAATAGGGGTTAAAACATGAGTTTATATTGGTGCTAAATCACCAATGGGGAAGGCCCATAAAGTGGTGAAAAGGGGTTAGACTAGTGAGTCTCAAAAACGGGTGAAGAGTCAAAATGGGTCGTGGAGTGGCACAAAGACAAAAGTTGGCCAGATAAAGTGGTGAAAAGAGGTTAAATTGTTGTAAAAATTGGTAAATGAGAAAAAAAATGAGCAAAAGGTATTGAACATGGGCTACAGTGGGGAAAATGGTGCAAAAAAAAAAAAGAATGAAAAGGGTTAAAAAGTGGCAAAAATATATAAAAAGTCATAGAAATGGATATTAGAAGGGGATAAGATATGCAGGAAAATTGTGTTAAAGAGGCAGAAAGGGGGAAGAAGTATCAAAAATGGGTTAAATTAGAAAAAATATAACAAAAATAGTCGGGTAAAGTAGTGAAAAAGGGTTAAAGAGTGGCACACAGGGGCATTAATTTGCAGGAAAGTTGCAAAAAGGGGTTAAAGAGTGGCATAATAGGTGAAAATTGTCAAAAAGTAGTTTGAAAGTGGCAAAAATGATAAACCATGTGTTAAGAGTGGCAATAAAACAGAATGCAAATGAAGTAGTGGTGAAAAGAGGTTAAAAAGTGTCAAATATGAGCTACTATTGGTGCTGAATAACAACTGGGGAGGGCCCATAAAGTGACAAAAAGACTAGAGGGTCTCAAAAATGCGTCATAAGTGTCAAAATAGGTTGAGGAATGGCACGGACATAAATTGCCGAGAAAAGTGGTGAAAAGAGGTTTAAATGAAATAAAAAAAATTGGCAAAAGGTATTAAAAATGGGCTAAAAGTGGCAAAAAATGGTACAAAGAGAAGTGGTTAAAAAGGGGTTAAAGAATGACAAAAAAATAGGTTAAAGAGGCACGACGCATCAACAATTGTTTAAAGTAGAAAAAATATAGCAAAAATTAGCCTGACAAAGTTGTGAAAGGGGTTAAAAAAGGGGAAAAATTGATGAAAAGTGGCAAAAAAATAGTTTAAAAGTGGCAAAAATGCTCAAAAATGGATTAAGAGTGGCAAAACGTGTTGCAGCAATGGCCAAATGAAGTAATTAAAAGGCGTTGAAAAGTGTCAAATATGAGTTAATATTGGTGCTAAATCACATCCGGTCAGTGAGCTTTATTTTGCACGGCCTTGATTTAAACAAAACTCTCCCAAACATTGTTAATTTGGTTTATCTGTGTGGAAGAGTCTGTGAATGTGTGTTTCCATGTGTCACCGCCTGCTAAAGAGCCAATTTAAATACATCTTAGATAATTCCCCCTGAATCTCCAGAAGTATTCCACATTTGTTTTAGCTCTCACAGTGACAGAGGGTGTGCTGGTGTGTGTGGACATGTGTGGATGTAGCTCTGGGCTGCTTTGATGTGCACTATGTGTGAGTGTATAATCAGTATTATGGTTACAGGCAGCAGTGAAGGCAGTTTTTGTTGTTGTTGTTGTTGTTGTTGACGTTTTCATCTCAGGGAGGACTTCAGGCTTACCACCAATTAGAGTTAGTGATCAAACGTTTTTCCCTGACAGGTAAACGTTCCCCGCCCGGCTTCTTCTTTTAGCCGACTAACAGATCCAGCGTGAGGGGGGAAAGGCAGAGTGAGAGCTTAATAGGCTGTTTTTATGTGTGATAAAGCAGTTTCCTCACAGAGAGAGGACTCGACGCGATGTGCTGAGAGATAATGTTGATGCTGTGAATGGATATGAAGTGGGATTGGAGAGGGTGATTAGTGAGGTGGAGATATTGATGGTGGAGGAGTGGAGTGGAGATGGCTGACAGATAAGTGGAGGCCTTCAAATTAAAAGCCAGCGCGGCGAATGTGACTGCAGAGAGACTGGAGCTGAAGAAGAAGCTGTCACCGGCTGACTCGAACACGCCGCGTGTTTGAACGCTCACTTTGAGCCGCGTGGTTGATGGGTCACCGTGTTCTGATCAAAGACTGGGTCAGACACCGCCTGCATCCATATGCAGTATGGAGAGTACTCTACTCAGGCTGGGACATAATGTTTTTAAGGTATTGTGATGTAAAATTGCTGGGAACACGTCCATTAATCTGTCAACTGTCAAAAAGAAATAAGAGAAGAGAGCAGAACTCTCCATGGATGCTGAGATTTATGCTGTTTTTATGAAGCTAGGTTACAATAGAAATAATCCACCATGCAGCATAACCGCTAAAACAAAAAGTTACTATCTGCAACCCCAATCCCAAAAAAGTTGGGGCACTCAACGTTGGCACAGGGCCGTGTTTACCTTTGTGTAGAATCCCCTCTTCTTTAAACAACAAGTGAGGAAGTGAGGAGAGCAGTTGCCAGAGTTTTGGGAGAGGAATGTTGTGCCATTCCTGTCTGATGTACAGTCATGGACGAAAGTAATGGCACCCCTCGAATTTTTCCAGAAAATACACCATTTCTCCCAGAAATTGTTTCAATTACAAATGTTTTTGATATACATGTGTTTATTTCCTTTATGTGCATTGGAGCAACACAAAAAATCAGAAGAAAAAAGATAAAGATGTACACAATTTTACACAAAACTCAAAAATGGCCCAGACAAAATGATTAAATTAAATCTCTTTGTCAACTGTGTATAATATAATCAAGAAGTTTATAACCCATGGCACTGTGGCTAATCTCCCTGGACGTGGATGGAAGAGAAGAATTGACAAAAGAATGCAATGCAGGATAGTTGGAATGGTGGATAAACATCCTCAGTCAACTTCCACACAAATTCAGGCTGTCCTGCAGACTCAGGGTGCAAAAGTGTCAGCTGGGACCATACGTGGTCATCTGAATGAGATGAAGTGCTATGGCAGGAGACCGAGGAGAACCCCACTGCTGACAAAGAGACATAAAAAAAGCCAGACTGGAGTTTGCAGAAATGTACCTGAGTAAGCCTCAATCCTTCTGGGAGAACATTTTGTGGACAGATGAGACTAAGGTAGAGCTTTTTGGAAAAGCATGTCATTCTACTGTTTACAGAAAACAGAATGAGGCCTACAAAGAAAAGAACACAGTACCTACAGTCAAACATGGTGGAGGCTCAAGGATGTTTTGGGCTTGTTTTGCTGCCTCTGGCACTGGGTGCCTTGACTGTGTGCAAGGAATCATGAAATCTGAGACTATCAAAAAATTTTGGGCTGCATTGTAGGGCCTAGTGTCAGAAAGCTGGGTCTGGGTCAGAGGTCATGGGTGTTCCAGCAGGACAATGACCTCAAACATACCTCAAAAAGCACCAAGAAATGGTTGGAGACAAAGCTGGAGAGTTCTGAAGTGTCCAGCAATGAGTCTGGATCTAAATCCCATTGAACGCCGATGGAGAGATCTCAAAACTGCTGTTGCAAGAAGCACCCTTCAAATCTGAGAGACCTGGAGCAGTTTGCAAAAGAAGAGTGGTCCAGAATTCCAGTTGAGAGGTGTAAGAAGCTTGTTGATGGTTGTAGGACGTGATTGGTTTTATTTATTTTTTTTCAAGGGTGTGCAACCAAATATTAAGTTGAGGGTGCCAATGATTTGGTCTGGCCCATTTTTTTGAGTTTTGTGTAAAATTGTGTACATTTTTATCTTTTTTCTTCTGATTTTTTGTGTTGCTCCAATGCACATAAAGGAAATAAACGTGTGTATACCAAAAACATTTGTAATTGAAACAATTTCTGGGAGAAATCATGTATTTTCTGGAAAAAATCCAGGGGTGCCAATACTTTTGTCCATGACTGTATGAGGATTCTAGTTGCTCAACAGTCCTGGATCTTCTTTGCCTACCAAGCCATGCTGTTGTGATGGATGCAGCATATGGTTTTGCATCGTCTTGCTGAAAATGTAAGCATTAACTTTCCAGAAGTGTAAACTGCCTACGCCATAAGCACTAACGTAACCCCGTACCATCAGAGGTGCAGGCTTTTCAACTGTGTGCTGATAACAAAATGGATGTTCCCTCTCCTCTTTAAGTCCACAGAACAGAGGGTTTCTAAAGAATTTCAAAATTTGATTCATCAACCACAGAACAGTTTCCATTTTGCCTCAGCCCATTTTAATGAGCTTAGGTCCAGAGAAGATTTCTGGATTGTGTTCACATATGGCTTCTTCTTTGCATGATACAGCTTTATAAAGCTGCATAAAGTGAACTGTGCTGACTGACGAATTTGCAATTTGCAATTGCAATTTTTTTTGGACCCTCTTTAGATTTTTTGCCCCTTTTAATCAGTTTTTACAGCTACAAGCCCACTTTTATCCTGCTATTTGCAATTTTTTCCCCCTTCTTTGTGCTTTTTTTTATTCCACTTTCATCCATTTAAGCTGCCTTTGAATATCACTCTTATATTCACATTTTTGCCTCTCTTTGGTGCTTTTTCCCCATTTTAGTCATTTTTCATTCATTTTTGCTGCTTTTTGACAATTTTTGCCACCTGTAACTGATTTTTTATGTCATTTCTCAACAGTTTTTCTACTTTCTTTACTTTTTTGCCTCTTTCCCTCCCCATTTTTGTCACTTCTCACCCATTTTTGCCATTTTATGCCTACTTTGCTCCTTTTCATACGGTGGCCCTGAAGGCCAACACAAAATAAATATTTCAAAAGCGCAAAATATATTTCAGAAAACACAAAAACATTTCACAATACACAAAAACATTTCACAAAACACAAAAACATTTCACAATGCACAAAAACATTTCACAATGCACAAAAACATTTCACAATGCACAAAAACATTTCACAATACACAAAAACATTTCACCAATCGCAAAATACATTTCACAAAACACAAAAACATTTCACAATGCACAAAAACATTTCACAATGCACAAAAACATTTCACAATACACAAAAACATTTCACCGATCGCAAAATACATTTCACGAAACCGGAAAGGGTAGGACCATGGTACTTGTTTGTGATTGGCTAAACCCAAGTCTGTCCGGCATCAGTCATTTATCATTTCCTGTTTATACTTCTTACCGCAATAGCCGAGCGAGCACGAAATTTCAAGTGTCTACCGGCATGGAAGAGGAACTTGAGTTGATAGCGGAATACGTCAACAAGGGAAATACATATAGTGTGATTCTTGATATGCTCTCCTCGTATCATGACATACACATTTCAATTGGAAGCCTAAAATCGCGCTTAATGTGTCGTGCCAAAAGAAGTACCCCCGGTAGGATTTGTATCCCCCTGCCGCCTTTGCCGAAGGAGTTGACTATCGACTATCAGGCGTAGATTTCGCCTCAGTGAATAAAAATGACAATAAAAGAATGTATAAAGCAGAAGATTAGTTTTGATCATCTGTTTTATTCATCATTATCGTGTTTTTGTCGGTAATATCTTTTAAAATAAGATCTTTTAAGTGAATGTTTTCATACTGCAGCTTGGTGCACACTCATTACGCCGAACTGAGAGCGCATCTTTTTCCTCCTGCGTCCTGTCATTGTATTTTGGCGGCCTGTTGGTCATCAAATCTGGGTCCATGTTGCTGTACATGAGTAACAGACATATTTTCTTCATAACTTTTATCATCTTCTATTAGCGCTGTTTAGCGTCAAGCCGCTGACATGCACTCACCACTTCCCACTTCCGCCTCGAGGTATTTCAAAATAAAGGTCCTGCATAGCCATTTCACTGAATATTAACTTGTCTATTGACCAGTCTGAACAAGATTTATGTACAGAGAGATCAATTTCAGACCATTTATTTCAACACATCGTCCACTTCGACTGCATCCCACTCTAAACAAGTGTTTCACAGTGTAAAGAACTGTAAAAAACAAAGGAACATTTAATTGCGATCAAATATGTCATCTCTTCAGGGTGTCTAAATGGTGCAAAGTGTATCCCCCCTCCAGAATGCTCAAATCATGAACTACCATCATAACATTCATTTTGTGTTCATTTCTGATCAAGCCTGATAATACTGGAGAGTTTGAACAGGTTAACTCACTTCTATTTCAAGTTACAGGGGGATACAAATTATTTCAGGGCCAAATCTAGGCCTGATGTATTTGTTATCCCCCCTCTAACTTCAAGAGTAATGCTTCAAACTTCTCCAAAGTCCCAAATGTTATCAGTTGTGATGAGAGCTGGCCAACAAAAGACAACTGAGGCAGGGGCCCTCAACCCTGGCTTGTGGGTGGGGGGCACAAATTATTTCAGGGCCAAATCGGGGCCTGATTTGTTATATCCCCTCTAACATCAAGAGGAAAGCTCAAAACGGTTCCAATGTCACAAATGTCATCAGTTGTCATGAGAGCTGGCCAAGAAAAGTCTATTGAGGCAGGGGGCCCCACCTCTTCCTTGTGGATGGGGGTACAAATCCTTGCAAGGCTAAAATGAGACCTAAAATCATTTGTAATTTGCATTAAAGCAAAGACAAGGCAGTAGTACACCATGTATGCACCCTGAAGAGATGACATAACAATTTGTATCCCCCTGTAACTTGAAATAGAAGTGAGTTAACCTGTTCAAACTCTCCAGTATTATCAGGCTTGATCAGAAATGAACACAAAATGAATGTTATGATGGTAGTTCATGATTTGAGCATTCTGGAGGGGGGATACACTTTGCACCATTTATACACCCTGAAGAGATGACTTATTTGATCGCAATTAAATGTTCCTTTGTTTTTTACAGTTCTTTACACTGTGAAACACTTGTTTAGAGTGGGATGCAGTCGAAGTGGACGATGTGTTGAAATAAATGGTCTGAAATTGATCTCTCTGTACATAAATCTTGTTCAGACTGGTCAATAGACAAGTTAATATTCAGTGAAATGGCTATGCAGGACCTTTATTTTGAAATACCTCGAGGCGGAAGTGGGAAGTGGTGAGTGCATGTCAGCGGCTTGACGCTAAACAGCGCTAATAGAAGATGATAAAAGTTATGAAGAAAATATGTCTGTTACTCATGTACAGCAGCATGGACCCAGATTTGATGACCAACAGGCCGCCAAAATACAATGACAGGACGCAGGAGGAAAAAGATGCGTTCTCAGTTCGGCGTAATGAGTGTGCACCAAGCTGCAGTATGAAAACATTCACTTAAAAGATCTTATTTTAAAAGATATTACCGACAAAAACACGATAATGATGAATAAAACAGATGATCAAAACTAATCTTCTGCTTTATACATTCTTTTATTGTCATTTTTATTCACTGAGGCGAAATCTACGCCTGATAGTCAATAGTCAGCTCCTTCGGCAAAGGCGGCAGGGGGATACAAATCCTACCGGGGGTACTTCTTTTGGCACGACACATTAAGCGCGATTTTAGGCTTCCAATTGAAATGTGTATGTCATGATATGAGGAGAGCATATCAAGAATCACACTATATGTATTTCCCTTGTTGACGTATTCCGCTATCAACTCAAGTTCCTCTTCCATGCCGGTAGACACTTGAAATTTCGTGCTTGCTCGGCTATTGCGGTAAGAAGTATAAACAGGAAATGATAAATGACTGATGCCGGACAGACTTGGGTTTAGCCAATCACAAACAAGTACCATGGTCCTACCCTTTCCGGTTTCGTGAAATGTATTTTGCGATGGGTGAAATGTTTTTGTGTTTTGTGAAATGTTTTTGTGCATTGTGAAATGTTTTTGTGTTTTGTGAAATGTTTTTGTGTTTTGTGAAATGTTTTTGTGTTTTGTGAAATGTTTTTGTGTTTTGTGAAATGTTTTTGTGTTTTGTGAAATGTTTTTGTGTATTGTGAAATGTTTTTGTGTTTTGTGAAATGTTTTTGTGTTTTGTGAAATATATTTTGCGCTTTTGAAATATTTATTTTGTGTTGGCCTTCAGGGCCACCGTATTTTCACCTATTTTGGCCAATCTTGTCCGTTTTTGCCACCTTTAACTTATTTGTTTTACCTCTTTAACCCATTTTTTGCCACTTTTCACTACTTAGATTGTGGCTCTTACAAAGGTATTTGTAAGGTATTTGGTTGAGCAGGGTTGAGTAACACTATACTAGAGAAACCAAACAACTGTCCTGCACTATAAGACCCAGAAGGTCAAGGTTGTTTGAAAAATGAGTTATGTTCCTTTAAAATCCAAACTAGCTTTTTCAGCTCTATTGTTCTGAGTTGGTTGTATTTTTAGTCAGCGGCATAAATATCCAAGATAAAGTATTTGATAGAAATAAAGTAGCCGCTTTCACTTCAAATTGCCTACTAGTACATAATATACAATATCTAATTTACATTACTGAGGTCAAAGGGTTTTTTATGTTGTTTTTTAAAGGCAATAGGTTTGCATGATTTTTAAAGTGAAGTGTACTAATTTGATTTTGAAGTATAGATATTAACTGGGACCACATCAGAGTTTATAATTCATTCAGCTAAGAGACAGTGAGATAGGATTCTTGGTCTGTATTTTCCAGCCCTGGCAAATAGCCTGTTTTTTCTATACCAATAGATTGTGATTGATTAGGTGAATAACAACAGGTATAATGCCTTAAAAGGAGTCCCAAAATAGTAGGGAAGGGAATCACTAGTGGCCCATGATACGATAATATCATGATACTTGTGTCACGATTTGATATTTTGTGATTTTAAACATTTTGCAATAAAGTATGTTTTTACCATATATTGTGATATATTGCAATCTATTCCATTTTTTCAACTGTTTAGCTGATCTGACAGTAGTCTTGCCCTCATGTTTGTCGTATTTCTACAGTATTTTATTTTCATGTAGCACTTCTTGCCCACCCTAATGTGTCATGTCCATGTGCTCTGTCACTGTCACCTCTGCCGACCCCATTGGACAAACATTTGTCCAAACAACTGATTTTATTTTTCCATTATCATAGACTTCAGTTCATATTATCCATTAATTTGAAAAAAAAAACAAAAAGTTGATACTTGGTGGACGAGACGATAGGATATATCACCAGACAAAATATCGCGATACTATGCTGTGTTGATTTTTTCTCCCACCCCTACAAAATAGCAGTTTTATCAACGACATGAAGGCCACACCATCTAATCTTCTTCCCTTTGTGGTTCTGAGAAATGCACATACATTTGTTTATATTTTCCCTCTTATTGAGATTCCCTCCCAAAGCCACATACATCAAATATATTGGCTGAATGAATGAATGAAATTTGAATGTATTGAATCCAAGTCAGACTTTATTGAATGTAAATTGGAATGTATGGAATGAAAGTCGGAATATATTGTATACAAAATGAGAATATTGAAGGAAATCCGCTGCCATAAGTAAGTGGTGCCTTCTTGTGTAAAATGTTACACAGAGGTTTGTCTCCATGAGGAAGTGGGCACACGTGTTTTTCATGTTTAAAGCCCAGAGAAGTTGAACGGCTGTGTTCTGGATAATCTGCAGAGCTTTGAATGTGCATACAGGGAGAGATACCGGCGAGGCTATCAGTGTGTGATTTTACAAGAGGCTGTTATCAGGAGTTCTGTTGCACCGCAGGCAGGCGAAGTCTGATCTTCCTGATGTTGTTTGGGCATATTTCCTCACAACTGAAGCCACGTGAACCTTACGAGTCAGCCGGTCGGGTCTAGAGTTTTGACTCCCAGGTTTTGGACAGATTTCGTCGGCAGGAGTTCCGCCAGCTCTAGCTGGATTTTAATCTGTGGTTGCATCTGTTAAACTGGCTGGGATAAAAAGGAGCTGAGTCTTGATAAGATACTGTTGAAGTCTTTCATCCATTTAGAGATATTTCTCCTAGTTTTGTCTGCTTTCGTTTGTCTGTACCTCTGCTCTATTATTCATGGGTTCTTACTCTGTGTTGTTGAAGGATTAAACTTGTGGCTGTCAAATTCATGGGATTAATCACTGCATTTTCACATTTATTCACATTTATTACACATTCTGACATAAAAAGTACAATCATTTTAAGTTTTTAAGTCGGCACTGACAAAGCATTTTTTACCAGTGTCTTGATTTGTGAGCAAAGAGAGGATGTGATGATCTTTTCTGTTGAGTTCCTCATGATTAAAAGAGCTGTCTCTCTTCCATGTGAAGCTGGTGTTATACCCCTACTAGTTTCTAGGCCACTGATCATCAACTGGCGGCCCGAGGGCCATATCAGGCCCCCCCCAAGCCTCCTGTCCGGCCCCCCACAAAATCATTAAATTCTGTAAAGGAGGAAAAGAAGATGTTGTGGTTTTATGAGTATCTTTCGGCTTTAAATGTCTGCAGCTGTTAAATTCACCCCGAAATGATTAATATTGAAATTGTTTTAGAATGGCCTAACACCTTATCTGTTTTGGTTAAAGTGCTCTGGCTAAGACTGGCAGAAATGTTACAAAAAAGGTCAGATAAAGTGTGAAAAAGGGTTAGAAATGGCATAAATGGGTGATAAGTGTCAAAATGGTTTGTTGAGTAGCACAAAGAGACAAAAATTGCCAGTAAAAGTGGTGAAAAGAGGTTAAAATGTGGCAAAAAAATTGGTAAAAAAGGAAAAAAGAGGCAAAACTATCAAAACATGGGTCAAAAGTGGCAAAAATGGTGCAAAAATTAATAAAAAGGGATTGAAAGTGGCAAAAAAAAGATGAAAAGTGGCAAAATTGGATAAAAGAGTGGCACAAAGGGGATAAAACACGTAGGAAAGGTGATTTAAAAGGGGTTAAAGAATGGCTAAAATTTGATTAGAGGCAAAGGTTTCAATATTGGGTTAAAATAGGCAAAAAATATCAAAAATAACCTGGCAAAGTTGTGAAAAGGGGTTGAACAGTGGCAAAACAGACACAAAGTGGCCAAAATTGGTTTTTAAAAGTGGAAAAAATGATCAGAAATGGGTTGAGAGTGGCAACAAATGTTGCAGAAATTGCCAAATGAAATAGTGAAAAGGGGTTAAAAAATGATAAAAAATGAGCTAATATTGGTGCCAAATCACAAGCCTGTCTCTGTGGCTTGCAGGATTATAGATCATATGGATAGATCTTACTGGTATTGTGTACTTGATGACCCCTGTTCAAGGCTAACGTGACATTTCTAAATCTTATTCTACATGCACAAACATTGATTGTATGAAAGTAGTTCATTACAGCCACTGTTGTTGTTGAATAAAGGGATCATGTTTTTTCCACATCAGGCATTTAGGGCTTTTCACTTTTGATTGTTTTACACCAGTCCATCTGGGCCTGAGATGTTTTTGACAAGATGTTTAGGAAAATAAATAAAAATGAAATTTGTATTAATGCATGCATACATTTCAATCATATGTGAGAATATTGCTATGTTAATGCTGATTTAATAAAGCTAAGATCGTGCAAAATGAAAAGCCGTTTAGGAGCCAAAAGAGTCTGCTCTTCTTGCAGAGCTAAGCCAAATGAGCCAACCACTAAAAAGAGCTGTTATTCCCATCTCTAATGATCTTGGATTAACCATTAAGTGCTGCTCTGTTACACCAGTGTAATCTGAAACCATGACTTAGAGCTAGGAGACAACTTTAAAGTTATAACTCCATTAAATACACTGTTTGACACTAGTATGCATTAGGAATTAAGCAGGAGTGCATGTACAAAATGACTCAGTCAAATAAGTCAAATGACCCCCCGTCAGTGTGAAAGCATTTGCACATTTTAGGAGAATGTTTAGTTGCTTCCTCTGGGTAAGTAATGCAGTTAAGGTTAAAAATCAAGATAAGAGTTCTTTGTTTTGCATTAAAATAAGGATCTTTGGCACTGAAAAAAGAACTTGATAAGAATGCATCCATATATTTAGGACCTTGACCCTATCTTGATTGATGCATCAATGCTGACAGCTTTGGTTTAAATGATGATGAAGAAATGATTGCTGCTTAATTCTCTGCAATCCTTGAAAATGTCTCGGCGAGTTCGAATTTTTAGGTTCATACTGTAAATACATTGGCCTTGTTGAGCCAAAAGTCTATTTCTTGCCCTCCTTTTGTGTGTTTCAGTAGCCCTCAGCTGGTCTTCAGCAGGTCCAGGGATTGATCAGCCCCCCCTGTGTGTGCTCTCACACTGGGTCAGGAAAATGAGTCCAGCCCTGCCGTGACCTCAGGGTCATCCATCTCTCTCCTTCCTCCAACTTCATTTCTCTCCCCATCTCTCCTCCTCGTCGTCTATTACTCTGAGCAGTAAGATGGAGGGATGACACCCAGCAGGGCCTGTTTTATCTCCACCCTCACTCTTGGACTCCCCTTTGTGCTCCTCTTAAAGCTCTCCAATCCCTCCTCATCCCTGGCTACTTTCTCCTCTTCCTCTCTCTCATCACGCGCTCTCTGCTTATATTAAGCCTCTGCTTGCTTTACTGTTATCCATCACGCACGGCCGGCCGGCACTCTGCCAGAAAGCGATCTGTACACAGTGACACAGAGTTAACACTCAACTTTCAGCTGAGCATGTAGAGTGGGGCAGAGGTGTGTGTTTCTGTGTAAGTGTGCGTCCTGACAGGGGGGCTGTTTGCAGGCCAGGGGGTCAGCGTGCGTGTCCTTTCACACGCCGCATCCGGCCACTGCTCCTGTCTGTCAGCCGTCACCGCTGGAGATTAATAAGTGACATGCCCACCGTGGCTGGAAATATTTCTGTCTGACGTCTGACTCACGCTGAATGTGGATGTGTTTGCAGGGACCTGTATGTCTGTGTGTGTGGGGCGCCGCACAGCCTCGCCGTGCCTCGATGCGACTTAAGCGCAGCCATGCAGAACCGGCTGACAGCTCCCACTCGTCCTCCTCCTCCTCTTTTCTTCATCCTGAGCGTTTCTTGTCTGTGTTGCCATCTACCCTCTGCTCCATCCCCCAGCTCTCACCCCTGCATCTACAGCTCCACCAGACCCAGTGTGTGGTAACAAGGCTGCACTCGGAGAGTGTTTGGTAGGGTTTCCGTGTCTGTTTTCAAAGATTTCTTTGAAGAAAAACTGTGCCAGACAAATATGATACTTAATTTACCCACAAAATATTGAATTCTGAGCATTTCACTTACCATTACTCTAAATTTACACTTACAGATATAGAATCTTTACATAGGGGTTGTAATCTTAGTTGTGTTCAGGGCTCTGGTTTCCATTTTATTAATTTGTTGTCCAATATGAAACATGCATGGGGGCATAGCCATACACAATTCTTCACTATCAATGGAGACAGTTAGAAAGTTTAACTCGTGCAGAAACTACTTGGGAGACATCTATTGCACCAAAAAAGCTTCCATCGAGCCTCTTTGTTTTGGTTTAAACGAAGAAATTATGTCTGTTTCTCTCAAAACTGCAGCTAAAGCTGCATCCATGTTATATCTCCACTGATCACCATGTTTACAGGTTAGCTGTACAAGTAAACGCCTCTAGGGACCGCCTGATTGGTCCAATCATTCCCTGACCAAGAACAAGCTAACAGCTTGAAGTTTTGCAAGATGAATCTGCCCGATGACATTCATGAATTCTTGCTAATCCATCAGTTTTTGAAGGTTAATTTTGATTTAACATTTATCAGCAGGTTTTGGTGTCTAAAATAATCTGTGTTGACAGTAATTAGCAGGCAGAATTGAGGCTGTGCTGACAAACCAGCTCCCCTCCTTGGTCTTCTTATGCAGAAACATACATCAGTTTGAAAGTGTAGCTAAAGTGCTGTTTGCACAAGATTAGTATTACCTGCTGACCTCTAATAATTGGTAAAATACTCCCTGACATTAGTGTTTGGTGCCGTGCATTCACACAGACTAGAAGTCTGTAATGAAGTTAAATGTACAGATATTGCTGAAGGGAAACATGAAAGTCTTGCATTGCTGCAGGAATGAAAATGCATTAATTTTATTTCTAAAATTCATACAAAAAATGAAAAATTGTGCAAGTTGCTTTCTGCAGGTGATGCTTGCTCCATGTGTCCTATACATGCTGTTAACTCTATGTTAAAACAGCATGTATGCCAAGAAGCATCCCCACAGCATGATGCTGCCAACCCTGTACTCCACAGTGAGGATGGTGTGTTTGTGGTGCTGTGCAGTGTTTGGTGTCTTGTCTGATGGCCTAAAACAGGACAATTCAATTAGTTTGGTATGGGACCAGTTCTTGAGAAATGGTCCAGTATGAAGGGCCTGCGAGATATTTCATGACACACAGTTTGTGCAACAATACAAGCTCCAGTTAATCAAACTATTTTGGATTTTCTAGATAAATAGATGCAAGCATACACTTCTTGACAATCTTTGCAGTTGTTAAAGGCTTTTTCTTTTTGCCTAAAATCCATGCCACTAGTACTGAATTGATTTAGCACTCTCCTGTTCTGTGCAACATCCCCCTCCCCCCCAAAAAAGCTCTATGCACACCCAAGAATCAGAGCCAATTGGGCTTTTGTACTCACAAAATCATGATAACAGGTGCTGACATGTGCACACTGAGACATCGATGTGGAAAGCAGTGCATGTATCTGGTGAGAATGAGAGGATATAAACACGCATAGATGCAACACTTACAGGTGTGGCAAACAAATGGGAAAATAAACATCATAGATGGTAATGTAAATATTCTAAACATGCATTATGTCATTATAAAATAGTGTGAATCATCTTTTTAAAAAGGTAGTCTACTTAAAGGGCCACTAAAAATTACCTTGGGAGTCTGACCTGGCCCCAGGGCCTCCTATTAAATAGCCTGGGCCTCAAAGAACCGTTTTGATCTCATCACACCAAAAAAACTTTCCACTTGACCACGGAGTCTCCCACATGCCTTTTGGTGAACTCTAGTCGAGATTTAACCTGAATGTTCTTCAACAGTGGCTTTCTCTTTACCACTCTACCATAAAGCTTTGACTGGTGAAGAACCTGGGCGACAGTTGCTGATTGCAGAGTCTCTCCCATCTTTGCTGCTGAAGCTTGGAACTCCTTCAGAGTAGTCATAGGTGTCTTGGTGGTCTCTCTCACTAGTCTCCTTCTTGCATGGCCTTACTTCGTGATGGTGGCCTGATTAAGGCAGATTTACACATGTGCCTTTTTTTATTCCATTCCTTGATGATGGATTTGACTGAACTCTGGGGGATGTTGAGCACCTTGGACATTTTAGTTTCCATTCCCTGATTTTTACTTTTCAAAAACCTTTTCTCTCAGTTGCTTGGAGTGTTCCTTTGTCTTCATGGTGTAATGGTAGCAAGGAATACTGATTAAACTAATGACTGGACCTTTCAGACACAGGTGTCTTTAAACTACAATCACTTGAGACCCATTCACTGCTCTCAGGTAATCATCATTTCACTTGTTGTGAGACTACTATGCTAATTGGCTGGACCTCTGATGAATTAGGTCAGTCACTTTAAAGGAGGAACATTTTTATGCAGTCACTTATTTTACATTACAGATTTTTACTGAATTGGCATTACCTTGTAGAAATCAGTTTTTACTTTGACATTAAATAGGTTTTTTTAGCCGTTTTTTTTTGTCAAAAAGCCCAATCATATTGACCGTGATTAATTTATAAACACTAAAAAAGGGTTAAACATCCAAGGGGAATACTGTGTAGGCACTGTCATTCATTGAGATTGGGTAAGTTATGAATTATGAAACGTGAAGAAGACACTTGAGGAACTGCACCAGCTTCATTTTTCAGCTCTGGAGGATGCCTCTTGGTTTTCTCCTTAGAGATTTGGTGACTGATCATTTAAAGGACTGGTGGTAAAGTGAACCGATGCCCCTGATTGATTACACCGCACATCAACAGTAATCAGAGGCTGAAAAGCCCCTCCCAGACTCCTCCCAGGCCCGAGGGGCAGGTAAAGGGAGGTATCGAAGGTGGTCGGCGCCGGAGGTGCTCCCCAGGCCAGACGCTGGGTGTCAGGTTGGCCGTGTCAGCAGTAAATGATCTCGGTGTCACAGTGGGATGGGATCTGATTCAGACACCAGAGGAGCTGTCGTGGTGGGATACCACTAAAGACAGGCAGAGAGGGATCTGTTGACTTCTTAGAGCTTCAAGTGAAGGAAGAGTTCAGTGAGAGTTAAAAGACTTATCTAATACAGGGCTGTAATATAACATGGGGTAATCAGCAATTCGACTGATAGATTATTATCGTCTTTTTTATGTTCAAAGACATAGAGCAGTCATATTTTGTGTTGGTGTTTAAGATTCAGTGATGCTTTAGGACGACATGTTCTTTCCCAACACTTGAAAGGAACGTACAGTTTCCATTTTTTGATGAGCCTGAATGTTTGACAGGGGAGCGTCTCTGCCTGTCTGTTGTTTTTGTGATAAACATGGTTAAGGGACATGCTGTTCTGTGCATAAACAAGTATAACTTTACAATGTTTGCAGGACTTGTGTTGAATTATTAGCCAGAATGGCTCCAGTAATGTTTGATTTTATTTTTCTGTTAAAGATTATAATTTTACCTTTTTCTAAAAATTAGATTGTACATCTGGCTCCAAGTAAAATACTCAATTATAGTAAAAAAGGTTAAAAATTGTAGACATGTCACCCCGTTCCACTGGCCCACACTAAAGGTGGCAACCCTATATGTAGATCACGTAGCTAAAGGTAAGCTCACAAAGCAGCTACATATCTACATTATTTATGTACAAAAAACATGTTGCTAAAGCTAGCCCGGCTATAGATAACTGAGCTATGTAGCTATCATAGCTAAACAGCTACATTTAATCTTTCAAAGCAGCTATTTAAGCTACATATACACATTACATATACACATTATCTACGTCTAGTCTTAGCTACATTTGTGAAAGCTCACATTGCTTGCAATTACACATTGCATCCTCCATGCACCTCGTAAGTTAGTTGTGCCAGAACTACCCACTTAAAGCTCACATTGCTAAAGCTAACTTAGTCATACTGGCTTATTTAGTAACATTTCATGACATAGCTAGCATAGGTATGATGGCTTTAGCAAATGCTAACAAAGCTAAAGTGAGCCACTGCTCATGTACCTAAAGCTAAGCTCACAAAGCAGCTACATTTTTGGTATCTATTTAACTAAGTTAGCTTTAGCTATGCTGCTAAAACTTATGTTGCTAAAACTTACTGAGGTATAGACAGTGTAGCATAACTACATAGCTAAATTTAAGCTTTCTAAGCAGCTTTTTTAAACTACATAGATACATAATCTATGTAGCTAAGTTAGCTTCAGCCACATTTACTAAAACTCATGTTGCTAATGCTAGCCCAGCTATAGACAACTAAGCTATATAGCCATCATAGCTAGATAGCTACATTTAAGCTTTCAAAGCAGCCATGTAAGCTACGTATAAACATTATCTATGTAGCTTTGCTAGTCTTAACTACATTTTTTAACTCTCGCATTGCTTGCAATTGCACATTGCACCCACCATGCACCTTGTTAGTTGGTGAGGTTGTGCCAGAACTATCAACTTAAAGCTCACATTGCTAAAGCTAACTTAGCCATACTGGCTTATTTAGTAACATTTAATTACATAGCTAGCATAGGTATGTTGGCTTTAGCAAAAGCTAACAAAGCTAAAGGGAGGCACTGTTCATGTACCTAAAGCTAAGCTCACACAAGCGGTTTCATATCTATGTTATCTACGTAACTAAGTTAGCTTTAGCTGTGTTGCTAAAATGTATGTTGCTAAAGCTAACTGAGGTAAGAAGCTCAATTTAAGCTTTCTAAGCAGTTTTTTAAACTACATAGAAATATTTTCTACATAATTTTGTTAGTTGTAGCAGTTGAGGTGACATAGCTTAAGCTAACATATCTACATTGGCTTTTTTAGTTACGTTAACTACATATAGCATAAATATATTAGCTTTAGTTTGAGCTAACTAAGCTAAAGCAAGGTGCATACACAGTTTAATCCTGGATTAGACCTCTGACCTTTTTCTCTTCTTCTTCTGTTTCTTTGTCTGTAGTGTGTGCAATGTGGTTATTTCATGAATGTACCTATTAACCTTTTCAATAAATAAAGTTCAGTTTAAAATCTAAAACTGGAAATAAGTTGTGCCATGTTGTGCCGCCAAATTACGACACTTCCTGTCTAAGATAAATGGTGTCTCAGATGAGTGGTCTGTGAATACGGCCATCAAAAATGAACGGTCTGCAGCCAGACCTCTCTCACAGAACGAACACTGGTGGGGTGGATGCAGTGGGCATTTAAAAATACTGTAGTTAGTGCTCATCAGACACCTGCTCTTTGAGCCATGAGAGCTGTTGTTTTTTTGTCTCTACAAAGACGCCCACAGAAGTTTATCCACCTTTAAATGCGTGAGCTGGCAGCAAAGACCAAGCAGGACTTCTGTTTAAAATCAGAACTGCCCAGTGTTGACAGAGCTCCTGCTGATCCTTAAAATCCTTTCCTTTGGCTTCTGTTATCCGTATCTGCTGTTTATAGAGTGACTGGAGACGCTGGGACAGGATGGAAGTGTGCTATTGGGCTTGTGAGTATAATCTATTTTCATTAGAGCTGATAATCACTGATCAGTGTCCAGGAGCTTCCTCATCCTCTGGGATTTGATTTGATAACGATTCATAAATTATTTCAGCATATTTATTTTCTTATTTAATGACAGAATTTGGCTCCTGGGAAAAGGTCCACATGATTCTCTGTTTCTAGAAGCAAAGAGAACAGAACCCTATTTTCTGATCCATCCATTTGTGCTGCTGGTGAAATGTCAGAGCCAGCTCTGAGGAATATGCATGCTGTTGTTGTTGTTGTTGTTGTTGGAGCATTTTTCCCAATCAGAATTTCACAAACATACTGTACCGAGCTCCGGCTCTGGTGGAAAAAAGAGCGGGACAGTTTGGGAATAGCCCTGATTTCTGTGTGGAAGCAGAGAGAAAGCAGAGCGAGGGAAGAGTGTGGAGAGAGAGAGAGAGAGAGGGGGGCAGTCCCCACAGAGGGGGAATGAAACAAATGGATTTGAAATGCTATTTGATGCTAGGAGTTTTTTTTTCTTTTTTTTTGTGGAGACTGAGAACATGGAGCCTTTCAATGTGCCGGGCTTCTCCACCCAAAGGCTGGCTAGGGGCTCTCGCTTTCAACACAGCCCTCTCAAGCTGTACAGCACAACAGCAGTTCATATGGGAGCCCAATCCAAGCCGGCAGCTCCTCTTCATCCCCCAGCTAATTACCTGCAGGGTGACCGTATGCTTATTAAAATTCCCCCCTAAAAAAAGTTGTTTTCAACGCTTACAAGGCAGCTAGGAACCAAGGGAGCTCAAAAGCAGGGAAACAGACTGCCTGGGATTTCTTTTTTTTTAAACATCAAAATAGAGAGAAACAGGAAAATTATAAAAAGTGTCCACAGAGAGCAGAGTGGAGGCCTGACATTGAGGTGATCTGGTGTAAAATTAGCTCAAATTGTGAGCTAGAAATTAGAAAAGACTAGAATTGATGCTGTGATTTCAAGCTTCCAGTCTGACTAAAGATGAATCCAGATTTTGAAATGAATGTTTCTATAAATACTATCCACAATGATCCTGATTGCAGCTACAGATATGATTGTGTCTGGATTACAATACTTCATTACAGACTGACCCCTAATGTCACAGATCTGTGTGGGTCTTCTTTGGTCTGTTACGACCTGGGATCTGACCTGAGACTTGTCTAACCTAACATAATGTGTGGTTTGTTTTTTGTTACTCCGGTGTGAGAAAGGACCAGTGACAACAGGCTGTGAAACATGAATTTAGTCTCAGTGACTTCACTCCTTGGCTTTGTGAGCAGAATCCTGAAGCCCATACTTGCGGTCCCCATACCAAAAATGCTAGCTAAGGGTGACTTTGGTCAACCTAGAAACAAGCAAAGAGTCAGAGCTGAGATGATATGGAGCTATTATTGTTGCAAAGCTATTTGCAAAAGTGTGCACAGATTCAGCAAAGAAGAGCTACAAGTACATACAATACTGCGCATGTACTTGTAGCTCATTCACTCCACATTCATACACTGATGGCAGACACTGCTGTGTAGAGTGGCCATTGTGGTTTTGTGGTTGTGTTTCTTGACCAAAGATACATCACCACACTGTAAGATCCCAGAATGCCTTTGGGCATTTGACACTTTTGCACCATGAGCGAAGTTATCCACTCACTTAGAAAAGTCGTGACTGTGGGGAGCATCCTCAACATTACTAGAAAAAGTTTCTTAACTCTATGGAAAAGTACTTCCTGGATTAAAGTGCACCTTTCAGTCTTTCACTGTAAGATTGAATAGTAAGAGGTTGTTTAAAAATAAGTTTCCTGATGCATAAGGGATGTCTTTGGGCATCAGGCCTGCTACACACTACACGATTTTTAAATCCGAAACGATTTTAAAACCTTGTGAGACCACAAATATGAGGACAATTTCCAAAGATTTTTCATCTTTAATCCTCTGAACGTACACACACTAGACATCTCAGCCAGATTGTCAGATCACTAGAGACCACACACCCGCAGACCTGCCTACGACCTCGGCGATCACGTGACTTCAGAACAAAACAAACAAACATGGATGTCTGTCGATACCGTCTTCCTTCACAACAGGCCGTCCTGGCGTGTATTGGTGCAGTAAAACAATCGTGTTGACACGACACATGAGGATTATTCAGGCAAACAGTCGTTTGCGACGAGGCTCCTCTCGGGATACGCCCCCCACGATTGTCGTGGGAGGCAAATCTTGCCCTAAATTGGACTTAAAATCCTGTAGTGTGTGGCCGGCCTTAAATACTTTTGCACCATGAGTGAAGTCGCTGACTCAGTTAGTCCCACCTGTGGAGAGCAACCACAGTATACTGTGGATGGTACACTGAACATGATGGAAAAGGACTTCCTGGTTCAATCTTTCAGTTACTCTCACTTGTAGTCTCTTATGTTAGCCTATCTGAGTGACACAAATGATCAAGGCTGAAGTATGAGATTTGAAAAAAGGAAAGTTGCTGTGGATGAGGGACATGTAGCTCTATGAAAACTACTTTTCGTTTTGAGTTGAATTTAAACGGATTTTCTAAGAGCAGTAAACATTTAACAAAATAGTTTCACTGAAAAAAAAAACAGTTAAATGAACCCAACATAAATGTACAAATAAAATTAAGTTCATATAACTTAAAATGGCTCAGTACTAGTAAACAAATGTTTTTTTTTTTTCTGTTAGCTACATTTTTTAATGAAATAAGTTACTTCTAATGTTTTCAGTTTTATTATCTCATCAGGGATTGCAGTAAAATTATATATTTCTACTTGAGTCTCCTCAAGGTTGTATTTCCAACACTTAAAACCTTGATCAGTTTCAACACATATTTTGAGTGTATTTAACTTGTCTGGCTTTACAGTGCATGTGACCTCAGGATCTGGAAATCAACCCCTTAATCTTCTGACTTGGAAACACCCAACTCTGTCTGACAATATGAGACGATTCACAAATATGTACGAGCATAAGTGTCCTAACTAACAGGGCAGATCCAGTCTATGTTTTATTGTTAGTTGTCCCATGGAAAAATTCTGGAAGTTAAATCTGACCACCATGAAACCTGTGCTTGACTGAGGTATTAATAACTTTTGAACCATAAATCTTAGCATCTTTTTTATCTTCTTGAAGCTAGCCATTGTGCCGTTCTAATGACGCTATCCATGCCTTCATAGCCCTTACAGAACCTTCTTTTTCTTTTTTAAGATTTATTTTGGGCATTTTTATGCCTTTATTTGATAGAGGAGGACAGTGGATGGAATCGGAAACAGGGACAAGAGCGGGGGAGAGACATGTGGTAAAGGGTCTCAGGCTGGATTCAAACCCGGGCCGTTCACGTTCATGGGGCGCACTTTAAACCACTGGGCCACCTGCGACCCTACAGAAGCTTTTCCAACCAGCTTTGTACATTTGGTGACTTTTCAGGGACGAAAACAATACATTTCCATTTCATTTTTAAAAAGTTTTCCATAAAGACAGGATTGTTTCAGGAAATATCCACGTAAGCGTGGAACCACTGAAAACAACTAAAAAGCTGTAGTGCATATGCCAAGCCTGTACTTGGCGCTGTATTGCTGCCACAGAAATGCACCAAAAGAGAGAAGAAGATCACAGAAAACTGACACAAACTTTCTTCAAGTTGCCCTTGAGGTTGTTCTCCACGTTGGATTTAACAACATCTGGTGTGTGCGTTTCACGGTGGTGGTAAAGGAGCATCAGATTTTGTTGTAAAAACCATAACAAGCTCAGTAGCTTCTGCAGCACGGCCCTGTAACTGCCATTGTTGTTTTGGCCAGACCGTCTTAAGACAGCTACGCTATGTGTGATGTAATCGTTTTAAAAGAGATGGGGTTGGCCATCCACACGGAGACGAAACCATTTACGGATTTGTGCACTCTAGGACCCGTTTTCAGAAAGTATCGTTTACAGTCACCCAAAACGCATCTGTGTGGATAAAATGCCAATACGACAAAAAACTTTTGCGTATACTCCTGGATTCAACTCCATGTGGACGGGGCCTAAATCCACTCCTGTAAATCTGATATTGAACATCTTTTTTATCAATTTTTCGAACCATTTTGGGATTCTACCACTAGCTTTGTATGATAACCGCAATGCTTTGTGGCGGGCTGTGACAACCAATGGCAGGCTGTTCCATCATCGTATCATGCTTTGCCAAAGTGCCTTCTATGACTGAGCAAAACATGAGAGAGAAATAGATCATAACGGAACGAGAGACAGAGAGTCTGGGATGTGGCCCTCTGTGTCTCTGCAGACAGGAGCTGATTTGAAAAATGGCTAAAAGAGAGCCAAAAAGTGTAAGGACTTTTTTTGTAAGTATTTGAATATTTTAAAGACTATTTTTAAAAAATGATTTTTTTTTTTTTTTTTTTTTTTTTTTTTTCTCATTTTTTAGTCCCCAAGAGATGGGAGAACAGGTTTTTGTAAAGCAGTCTTGGTCATTATTGTTTTCTATTCCTCAGACATAAAAATCTCAGAATTTTTATTTCATTTTTTTTTTTTACTTTAGTCTTTATAATCATAGTCATAGCATAGTTACAGTGAAATATAAACAGAAATAGTTCATATGTTGATAATTAAAGTATTAATAATATCTGTATTTGATGACTAAAGAGGAACTGAATGGTTTGAATGTTTTTTTTCTTCCAAAGAGAGTTGGTCCATTCCTCTATTTCTTAAAAAAACAAACAGTAAATGAAGCTCAGCGGGACAGGACAGGGTAGTCAGACACCCAGCCACAATTAGCTGAAAGCCAGCTGATCCCAATTATTACTTCCTAGCTCCCACACCCAATCACAGCTCTTTCTCTCAATACAGCTGTGCATTTAAATATTACTGTATTCTCACAAATCCCTGCATGCATTAATGCTGATGCACCACCCTGCTGCTGCTGCTGGCAAAGCTTAACCTCCTCCACCCCAGCCTCCTCTTTTATAGCAAAAAGCTTGTTGCACCCTCATTGAGATTCATGCTACTAAGGATTAATTGCTTTGAACTGAGTTTACTGTTTTCAGTATGTATTGTCATGAATGTTTCTATCCATATGGAGGTTTGTAACCATGAGCTCCATGAACCCAGAGAGCATCTTCTCCACCAAGTAAAACTGTACATCCATTTTGCAGCTAAATGGTTAAATTTATGACTGAAAGATGGTTTAGCTGATGCTGGAAAGAAAAGCATAGGCTCTCAGTTAGTCAGATTAGACACAGGCACACTCAGGCCTCCAGACTGAAGACGTCTAACATCTGCTCTATTTAAAGTTCCACTCCTTCACTCTTTTCTGCATTCATTCAAAGTGATAAATCCTCTCCGGTGGCTAAAACCGTTCCTGCAACATAAAACTGCAAATGACATTTAGAGGAAAATTCCTGTCTTTCTCTGCGCCGGCCGCACACTAAACTCCATGACAAGATTTATTTATCCTAATGAAAAACCTTCTCACAAAGAGCCTTTCAGAACGACCCTCCAACCTTACAAAATGTCTGACAACGGTGTTAAACTTATCTCTTCCGAGCTTCTTTATGAAAGAACTGGTGATTTATTACTGGGATCAAAGAAACTGTGGTTCACAATTAATTTCTTGTAATAGTTTTTTAATACCGTGGTTAAAATATGTCCCTTTAGTGATAGGGGCTGCATGAATTAGAATTAATTCCTGTTTAATTGTTCCTATATTTCAGTGGCTGTGATGGCGGCGGCCGGGTTGAGGTAATTTATTTCCTGCGTAGGATGAGAGATGGTCGGCGGCCCAGGCTGCCAGGGGAGGAGTGGTTAATTGCAGTAGATTGCCTTATCCCCTTGTAATTATGCCTGTCTCTTTGGAGTTCCCTGGCTCCAAATGGCCAATCGATATTATCAGACTACAGATAAGGTGGAGGAGGTGGAGGCAGGGATGTGGGTCCCAGACCGGACTTTGGATTTATGAAAGGCGGCGGCTAAGGAGCACAGATAGCGGGGGCTTAGGGACTGAATCATATTAAAGTCACAGAGTAAAAATGTCTGCTTTAGTCGGGCTGCTTTTGGAGGAAGAGATTTGGAATTATTCACTTTGATTAACTTTACGGAACACCCACACAGCACCCAGAGGAGACACGCTGCTGCTCTCATGTCAAACACCTACAACTGAACTGGGGTTACCTCAGTTTAGCTGTTTGAAAGAAAAACTTTTAATATTCATTTTCTCGATGCATTAAGTTCCCATGAAACCCATTCAAAAAATCCTGACTCAAAGTTTTAGCTGACATGAATCAACGGGGAAATTCCCTCCAAGAGTGAAGTCACATTTCACAAAGTTCAAAAATGAAAGTTTAGATACAGTCAAGGTAGGAGGGGGTACATTTAAAAAATGTTAAACCTTAAAGCAGCATGAGTCTAAAGCGTTAAAGGAGGTCTTTGAAAGTAGCTGAGGAAAAACGAGAAACTGAAACCGCAATTCCAAAAAAGTTAGGGCGCTTTGTAACATGTAAATAAAAAAAAAAATGCAATGATTTGTGATCACAAATCCATAATTTATCTACAATGGAGCATGAACAACCTATCAGATGGTAAAACTGAGACGTTTTACCGCTGCATGAAAATGTTAGCTCATGTTGAATTTGATTGCAGCAACACATCTCAAAAAAGTAGGGACAGGGCCGTGTTCACCATTGTGCAGCATTCTGTCTTCCTTTAACAACGGTCTGTAAACATCTGGCAAGTAAGGGACCAGTTGCTGGAGTTCTGGTAGAGGAATGTTGTCCCATTCTTGTCTGGGGTGGGATTCTAGTTGCTCTTCTTTGTTGAATTTTTCTTTTTATGATGCTCTAAATCAGTGGTTCTCAACTGATCCGGCCTCAGGACCCACTGGTCTGTCTTATGAAAAACCCAACTTTCCAAAAAATGTTAAACAGTGCATGATTAGTTAATCAAATATGTTTCAGCTTGGAGCATGATTTGACCAAAACACCTGATATAAAAAAAGAAAAGGGACAAAACTGACAAATTTTATACCCTCTTTCCCCATCATTAAGTGTCAATTTTACTTCATTGTCATAGCCATTTATTGCATGAAGGGGAGATAAATTAGTTGAAATATTGATCAAGCATTTAAACTTACCAAATTTTGCCGGGGGGGGGGTCGTTACCCCAGGACTCAAGGACATTTGCCCCCTTTTTTTAATTTTTCAGACACCTAGTCGTGACCCACTGAAAACTGCTCTGCCTCCCACCTTTGGATCCCAAACTGACCAGTTGAGAACCACTGCTCTGTTTTCTTTTTTTGAAAGGTCTGGACTGTGGACAGGTTGGTGAAGCCATGTTGTTGTGATGGATGTGGTATGTGGTTTAGCATTCTTTTGCTATGCATGAGAGACACCACTCTATCTACTTTTCAGCATTGATAGTGTTTTTCCAGATGGGTAAGCTGCCCATGCCGTAGGCACTAATGCAACCCCACACCATCGGAGATGCAGGCTTTAGAATCTGTGCTGATAGCGAGCCGTATAATCTCTCTCCTCTTTAGTGAGCAGGATACGGCATCCATGGATCCTTAAAAGAATTCCAAATTTTGATTTATTGACCACAGAACAGTTTTTCATTTTGCCTCAGTCTGCTTTAAATGAGCTTTGGTCCAGAGAAGATGGATTTCTGGATCATGTTCCCATATAAAGTAACTTGTTCTTTGCGTGATAGAGCTTTAACTTGCATTTGTGGATGGCATGGCCAACTGTGTTGACAGACAATGATTTCTGAAAGTGTTCCTGAGCCCATGCCAGATTGGCATAAACTATGAAAACAATTTCATGTGAACTTTTTTTTATAACAAGCAGTGTGATTGTGTACTTAGGTCTGTAATCTAGCTATGTCCATCAGAGCTTCCTCCAAAGATGTCTGGACTCTAGGTTGAGATCAAGCACCCTAATGCAGTACTTCATAACGGGTGGGTCAGGACCCAAAAGTGGGTTTCAAGGTGTCTTCAGTGGGTCAGGAATGTGTGCCTGGAGAAAAAGAAAGTTGTCCAAGAGTCTATGAAGCACTTAAAAAATGTAGTTTAAGTTTTCACAGCAGAGAGGAAGCTGAAAGAGTGCTTGACAGAGTATTGCTTGATTATTCAGCAGTTTTCTGTGAATTTATTGGAATTTTGTAGGAATTTCCCCTGCACTTCTTCAGCAAACTTGAAGTAAGTCCCTCAGTTTTGGGGAGTTTTCTTTGAGTATTTAAACTGAGGGACAGTATTCTCTTTGACCTTCCCAGTAAATCTAAAGAAATTACGACACTAATAGGAACTTTTAGGAATTTTCAACCATAATCATTGGGATTTTTTTTTGCAGGACCTTTCAGCACTTTTTCCAGTTGGTTTCCAGAAATATTTGAGGTATTTGTACCTGAAACACTGGAGAATTCTGGGAGTCTTCCTGGCAATTTTTTGGAATCTATCTGGAGTGTTTCCAGAAACTTTCTGTATTATTTTATTCTACTTTTTTCCTGAGAACGGGGTATTTTCTTCTGTCTTTTTGTCTTACCATGCACTGTACTGCCTTAGGTAAGAACAGCCCCATGTTTCATTAAATAGAATAAACAGATATATATTAGAAAATAATGAGTTGGTGGTGGGTCCTGAGGCAAAACCAGTTGAGAGCTACTGCTCTAACTGGTTTCTCCCAACACTGAATTCAAGTATTTGAAAAGCATGGCCCATCCCTACAGAGAGGAGGGGTCACTTCGTCCCCCATTTACACCTCTGTGATGTTAATATTGAAGGGAAAATGTCCCAGTCACACCTTAAACAGAAGTTTGAATAAGCCTTAGAAAAGTTTTTGTGTGGATCAGGGTGAAAACACTTCTTCTGTCGGTTAGTTGAGCGTGGATGGAAAAATAAATGTGTTCCCACATTTGGACCATCCTGATCTAGATTTAACTTTCTAACAATTTGGCAGTGATGCAAACTATGCTCTTCTGTCATGATTATTTTTTGATCAAAGCCCTTGAAATTTAGTGAGATCAAACTTATATGGGATAAATTAAGAGCAGAGATCTGAAGCAGCTGAAAGGGACCTCACCCAGACCTAAAAAGCCTTTGACTCTTGGAGCAGAGTGGACCCCTGAGAGCCTTTACATCAGCCTCCTCTTATGTTAAACATGGTAAACATGGCCCATGAGGAGCCGGTGGGTGTGCAGCATCAAGCAGTGACAGCTTGGTCCGACTCATCGGCCTTCATGTCAACCCCACAGGGTCAGGAGGAAATGATCGTAGGGCGGGGGTCAGTATGACACGGAGAGAGGCAAATATTCAAGAGCAGGCAGTCACGTCCCACTGTTTTGCCATCAATCTGGATGTGGCTGGGTGTTCAATGGCAAATGGTAGAAAGGTGTATGTGTGTACATGGAGGGGGGGGGGGGATTGGAGGAAACGGAGGAGATCAATCGTACTGAGGCATCCTATTGAGCGGACTGTCCTGGTATGGAGAGGCTTTCACTCACAGGCCACACCCCTGCACACAAACGCTGATTCACTCACACAGATCTATGTTTCCTAACCAACCAGCTTAATGAGCGCTCCCTAAAAAGTTTGCCTCCTCGTTTGTCTTTAGAGCGAACTTGAGAGTGCTTTCAGATGTCTTAGAGGACGTATTGAGATCAGAAATCTTTCAGAGTCCACATCGGCCTCTGGGTAGCTGCTTTTGTCTCTCCTTCTTCTCATTACTTTCATTTTCTTCAAATAATCCTAAACTTTTTTAAACATTGTGCTGTTAACGTTAAGGGTCCCCTGATTAATGACAGGAATATCAATTCTGTTCTTGACATGGCCTTGATGATATTAACTATGTGACTGTGGTGTAACTTTAAACAGGCTGTTCTGATTCCCTGTGTTACTCTTACCTATGAATAGTGATTAAGTATTTAGTATTTAGATCACACATAAGCTTCAGCCAATTCAGAGGTCTTTTAGAGGCCTGTAGCATTTGAGTGAAATGCAGTGTCAATCTATGGTGGCAATGTTAGAAAGATGGAGAAATGCTTTTAACATAAAGCACTGTTGACTTAGTAGAAAGAGAAATGACACCAACAGGGTCAGGAAAGGTTTCATGAGGTCAAACAACAGGACAACAGGATTTTTGTGTCTCATATTAAACAATCAAAGAGCCAGAGACCCGAATTAAACCTTGCTTCAACACAGATCCCCATCTATTTTGGGCATTTGGACACCATGTGACAACCCAAAGACCTGCAGATTTAAATAATCAATCTAATCCACTACTGCAGTGGTTCTCAACCTTGTGGTTGGGACCCCATTGGGGGTCGCAAGACACTGAGAGGGGGTCTCCAGATGCCTTAAAGAAACTAAGAATATTTTTTAAATGACACTGTTGCCTCTTTACACCAATTTTGCCAAATTTTAACTGGTTTTCATCACTTTTTCCCACCAAGTTTGCCAATTTTGGCACATCTTTACGACTCAAAACACAGTTTTGTCAAATTTCAAACCCTTTCAAACACTTTCTTTCTGCCTGTTTTTGCCCCTTCTAAACCAGTTCCTGCCACTTAACCTTAATGTTGCCTCTGTTGACCCACTATCGCCACTGTTAACCCCTCTTTACCACTTTTCATGCCCTTTTTAACTACGTTTCACTATTTGATATGATCGTTTTTCCAGTTAAACAAATTTCAGTCAATTTCTGCCTCAGTAAACCCTTTTATGCCCATTTATAGCAATTTTTTCATCCTATTTAACCACATTTCCACATATTTTTTTGCCTCTTTAAACCATTTCAGCCACTTTTTAATCCTCTTTTACCTCTATATATACCCATTTTTTCCATTTTTTGATGATTTTTTGCCACTTTGATTATTTTTTCACACTTCTAACCCGTTTCTGCTACTTTTAAAATCCAATTTCACCACCTTATCTACCATTTTTTTTGCCATTATTAACCCATTTTATTTATTTTTTTTTTTTTAAGGATTTATGTTATTAAGAGGACTACTTACCACACAAATGAATAAAAAAGATGTTTTTTTTCTTTGATAAGAGTGGTTATTATTCAGGTTAAATATAAGATATGGATACCACAGCTTAACTTTACAATGGACCATGATTTTGCTGACCCCCAGTTTGGTTGGGAACCAGAAAGCCCTCCCCTTCATCCCTCCTTATGGGCAGCCCTGTCTGCACATGTTCAGGCAGTGTTTAGCCACCTTCAGGCACAATGGGGGTCCCCGGTCCTTGGCACCTTTATTTTGGGGGTCGTGGGCTGAAAAGGTGAGAAGCCCTGCACTAGTGAACCCAAGACTCAGAGCAGACAAAGCCTCGTGCCCCCCTTAAGATCTTGCCCCCCCCTGGTGGGGTCCCCGTTCTGTCCCAGACTGTGGAGATATTGGATTGCCACTGGTTGCAGAATCTCATCTCGATATCTCTCTGCATTGAGATCGCCTCCAACAATGACGAGCCTCGTTTTTCCAGTGAGGGCGATGCCGCGCCACACCGTAGCACTGCCTCCACCAAAAGATGTTACTCTATCGGTGCAGCAATCAGCACAAAGTTTTCCCTGTCTTCTCCACACTTTGACCCTATGATCCAACTGCCATAGGCAGAATCTGGACTCTAAACATAACGTTCCTCCACATGCTCAGGATCCAGTGCACGTGTTGCCAACACCAGCGCAAAAGGGCCTGATGGTGATGGGCAGTCATGGCAGCCCTATGACACCAGAGATTATCTGTGCCGTCTGTTCTAGATTGTCTGGACAGAGATCGTCAGCCATATCGTCCTTCAAGCCTTGGCTGCAAATCTGTAGAAGACAACGTACAGTTCCTAAGTGCTGACGAGGTGGAGATGTTACTAGGCCTCACTCCAAATAATGGTTTTGCAGAACACCAGATTGAAGTTGCCCTATCAAGACCAGTCAAACTTGGCGTGCCAATTCTTGGAGCAGACACCTGCTGACCACTGTAGCAGGGCCCATGCTCACAGGTGCTGACAGTCAGGTGCCAGTCAGGTACCTGGATGTCACACCTGCACCTAAAGCAGATGTATTATTACAAAACAAGGGAGAAGGGCTGTTCTGGCTAAGTGCAAACCATGGTTTGTTCTGGGTTTGTCCTTTTTAAGGCTGTCACATGGGAAGAGTGAATCCTTAACCAGTAAACTGACTGTTGTAAGTCTATGTCTACTCTTTGTGGTCAGATAGGAACGCTTGGTGCTCCAACAGAAGAGTGCCAAAAAAGTCAAACAGTACAGATCAGAAATGTTGGTACCTGTACCAACTTGAGACTGTGGAGTCTGTGTACTGTATCAAACCAGACTGTTCTGGACTGCTTGGCAAACATGTAGCTCAAATCCCCCTAGCCCTATCAGTGCTATTTAGGAGAGAAGCTTGTTGTAACTTTTCCGTTCTCCCCTCCCTCCTTAAGGAGTCACAACTGCCCCCTACCCCTTATCCTAACAGATTCAATGGCATGTAATGTAAGCTTGAGATTATCAGTGAAAATGGACACGCTTTCATAGAACTGTTTTAGATGATGAAGTCTGAGTTAACTCTGTGGCTGTTGGACTCATTAGTGATAATTGCTGTTTTATTGCTTCTAATGAAAGCAAATATCTCTAAAAGACAAATGAAAGTGTTGCAAATGAAGCTCTGTCACTTTTTTTTTTTTTTTTTTTTTTTAGTGGTTCTTTCAGTTGTTGGAGGTTTACACTTGTCTGTCTGGACTGAAGGCAACTTCAGAAGACCCCCGCTTTTCTTTTTCTCTGGAAAGAAGAAGGAAAAAGTGCATTAGCGCTGCTGATTGCTCTCGGTTTCATTTAAGCATTTTCTATAAACTCGGAGGCTTTATAACACTCCTCCATACTCAGGTCTGAGCAGACAAGGACAAAGCACCCGCCTTTTATAACCCAATAACCCTGCACAGAACTCAACCCACTCACACGATTCCACAATCATCTCCATTACCACTCTCCAGCAGTTAATTGACTTCTAGTCACATTTACTTCAGTGTTAAAGACTCCTTTCTAAAGGCGGGGGGTCCAGAGCCCTTTGAAGTAACTGCAGGTCTGGATTTAAAAGCCGCCGTCTTCTCATCGCCTGATTGAGAGTCGGCCTCTGTCAGAGTCAGGGTGGGAGGTGGAGGTGGGATTTGCGTCGGAAGCCTCCGCTGCCTTTATCAGCGGGCCTCCTTCAAAGAGCAGATAGGGTTTTCTGATAATAAGAGGGTAGTGTGGATGAAAAGAAGATGAGCTCCAAGTGTCACGGAGCCGTGTAATTGTGAGAGGAGGTTAAGGGAGTCTGTAGATGTCAGCGATGCTTCCTATAGACGGTAATTTTCAACCTCTGGTCTTTGTCTGAGGTGGCATTAAAGGGGACGAAGGAGAAACAGATATACTTAGAGCTGAAGGCCTGGAGGACCCCATGCTGAATGTATGGAGGAAGATTACAGCAGTGTGGGTCTGTGGTTGTAGCACAGTGTGTGTTTGTGACAAGACTCAGCTCATATCTTTAAATCTCAGAGCTCTGTCAGCTCCATAGAAGAGGGAAATATAAGTTATATCTAGGGCTGAATGATTTGGGGAAATAATCTAATTGCGATTTTTTTACCCAATATTGCAATTGCGATTTAATATGCAATTATTTCTTAAGTTTCCCATCTCATGCATTTCACAACAAAAACAAGAAATAATTCATTTTATACTATAACTGACCCAATATTAGGTTAACCCATCAAAGCCTGAAAACACAAACTATAGCCTGAAAATTCTAATTTTCTGGAACTGAAATGTTTATTTAACTTTCTACTAAAATCCAAAAAAATCCAAATTTCCATATAATTAAACATATTTTTTGTATCTCATTTGATACATTAGGTGTTTTTGGTAACAGATAGTCCACTTAAGGGCATTTTTATAATTCATCATATTGTATTCAGAAGGTTTTTTTTCAAAGTTTATTGATCATATTAATTAGACAGAGGTATAAAAGCATGTATCAAATATGATACAACAGGCTTTAAGGGGTAAGGGGGGACAAAGGGGACAGAACAGTTTTAAAAATATCTAATTTTGATTATTTTTTTACTCAATTTTCAAATTTCATATAAACTGTTGTATTAAAGGGAATGGTAATTTTTATATAATTCTCATATGTAATAAGAAAAACATATAAAAATGAAGAAGATAGGATTTTTTGTTTACTATTCTTAAAGTATGGCACAAGAATGATTGCATGCTATATAATGCTCAGCATCACTGCTGCAAAAACAATGTCTAAACTGGTATTTGACACAAATTTCAGGTCAAAGACATATTGCATCTGCTGCGATTTGAAAATTGCAGCAGGCCACATCGTGGTTTAATCTAATTTTCGATTAATTGCCCAGCCCTAGTTATATCCGTGTGTAATTTATTTGATTCTGCTATTGGATGTTACAATAAAAACAAACAAACAAAAAAACCCAAACATATTTAACAGTGATTATTTTGACTCCTACTGCAATTCCAGTCTGATTTGTTGAATTAAAGAGCATCCCTACATTTTTCTTTTTCATTAAAAATCATATTATATTAAAAAACTTACACATGATCGAGGAGTATGATTGTTTGAAATTTCTGCACGAATGAAATGCTTTGTTACATCTTCATATGAAATGTGTACCAGAACAACTATGCTGCAACATATGCACATTAAAATGAGACATGAGAAAGATCTTTAACATTTCACCTTAAAGAGACTTTGCACCTCCTGCAAGGCATTATGCAAAACATATTGCAATTCCAATAAAATACCAATTGATTCTTCAGATAGATGCACATTTTCCCCGACTATACTTACATTTGAGTTCTCACCGATACTGAGTGCAAACATGAGTGATTAATGATATCATAACTGTTCTTAAAATTATTTTGAAAATTTGTTTGCATTAGATGTTCCTCATCCCTCCTCGTGACAATTTATCCGTTTGGATTGTACTTTTCTGATCCTCAGTCATGTTAAGATATCAACAAACTTCAGACATGGCTCCAACTTTGACTAGAGACTAACATAATAAAAGGCTAACGTACTTTAAAATGACACAGGCCATTCATCTGAGACGCCATATTGTCAGAAAGGAAAATAGACCTTAAAATAAATCCAGCATGTTCATTGTGTCTTCTTATTCTGGATATTGTTCTTGTGTTTTTTTTTTTGTTTGTTTTTTTTTAACAATTAGTTGTCTAAAAAAAGAAACACAAAAATAAAAAAACAACCCCCCAAACCTGAATACCAAATATTAATAAAGCAAAGTAAACTGTCTGTTTACCAGTTCTGCCAGTTCTGTTCTGAGACGTGTGGCGTCTCAGATGATCATTGTAAATGGGCTTGAGCTTGTTTAGCACTTTTTCTGGTCATCCGACTAAACTTTGAATACTCATAGCGCTTTTACGCACCTACCCTCCCATTCACTCACACTTCCATTCACTGATGTCAGAGGTTGCTATGGAGAATTTAACATCAGTATAAGCTTATCCCATTCACATGCTTCCACATCCATTACATGCCACCGACATGTAACCCGTGTACATGAGACGACCGCCTGCACCTATTGAGCCTCAGTCGCCCTTGTAATGTGCATTCCCACACTCTAGGACTGTGATTTACTGGAAGACTGGGACAAATCCTATCGGGGTCCTTTTGGAGTGCAGTGCCTATTTGTAAAACAAAACCAGTGTAGTTCAACACGTTTGCACTTAGCCTCCTGAACCATCTACTGGTTGAAAAAACTGGAATGTTTGCACCACTCTCATCAATATCACTGACCAATAAAAGTAGAGGAGGGGCGGGCCTTATGATACCGGCTTTCAGAAGTCATGGTGCATCCCTGCTGGAGGTTTCCTCCTGTTACACTGTAGTCACAGCAACACTGAACCATTACTTTTGTGAGAACAAATGCAGGTAAAAAGTAAGAATATTGTTTGCCTAACTAGCTCTCTGAATGCTTCAGTTAAAGTAAGCTCTGTGTTTGGAGACAGATTGTTTTTGAATATTTATTTGTCTTTGTTTTGCAGAGACACTTTTAAACTAAAAATGAAGGAAAACAGTAGCTAGTTAAAGGACTATGTCGCTCATTACTCAGCTCTTGACACATTTCTAGTGTTTGAAACAGTGATACAAGCACTCCTAACAATTTAATCAAAATAAACAGATATTTTTTCAAGGGATTAAACAATCTATGATGGTACACTTCTCAGTTTAGCCCCTCATGATTCTCTCCTCTATGATTTAGCAGTTTTCTCATTATCCGTGGAGGTTTGTGCTCTCCTCTCTTCTCTTTTTTCCACACAGCTAACCGGAGATTTACTCTCATTCTCACCTTTTATAACTAAACCACCTCTACACCTCAGAAGTTTCTCTCCTGTTGAGCCCGCTCCTCTACAGCAGAGCCGGCAGTGCTCTTCCTCTCACTTTCAGCCATGCCTGTAGCTGTATCTACAGTAATTCTGTCACTTCATCCCCATCCTGGAGTATCATTAATATCATGGGATGACACCTTTTTACTACTTTGACCTTCACACCCATACTCTCTGTCTCACTGCAGAGGACACTCTTTCTCCTACTGTGGCACTTGATATACAACCCGTGAAGCTCAATTGTCCAATATAAAAGTAATTCCTATGTATACAGAGGCAGTGTGAGCGTTTACCTTAAAGTGTGTGTGCCCAGCCTGGCACGGCCTGGCGTGGTGTGTGTCTCTGTGGCCCTGGCCTCGTTAAGCAGAGAGCAATAATGGATGTCAACAGGCTGGCCTCTTCTTACTGTGTCAACATTAATCACCAGGCCTGGACGCCACTGCCCCACGCCGCTCCGCTTAATATTCACAACACACGCCGCACCCGTGCCAGCCAGCACGCCAACCGCACACACACACATACAGACTCCAGGCTGTAGCTCCTCACCTTTGAGCCTCTTCCCGCTAACTCTTTTCACCCTGCCACTCCACTATCCCTCCACCTCTTGGGTGTTCGCCTCTCATACTCCATATTTCTCCATCCTCCGCCTCCTCTTCTCTCCCTCTCTCACTCGTTCATATCTGACAGATCTTTGGCTCCGGCCCCGTCTTCTGTTTTGCCCCGGTCTGTGCCCCCTCTCCACCTAACAGCTAATCACTGCTGCTAATTACAAGCCCGAACATCGCTAGACCAATGCAAATGAGGGGCCGGGGCTGCCATGTGCAGACATCCAGGTGCACACATTTGACTTTCATGTTTTTGAAGACTTGGAGAATTAAACCGAATCTTGTAGCCCTCATTTGTAAATATAACATTTGAATATTTAGCTGAAATAATCATATTTGGAGAGGAACTACAGCCTTCTGGAACACTGCAGCTCCGTTTTGAAGAAATAACATTCATGTACAGACTGTTCACAGTCGCAAAAACATCAAGGAAGGTTATCCATCGTACTAGAACCGACACTTAGTCAAGCAGCATGTTTTGACTTTCCAGGGAGTGCATAGCCCCATATGGATAGATGAATTTATGATAATGCACATTTTCATGAGTTTTGGAGGACTCTTTCTTAATCAGTGTTGGTTAAATGCTGCTACTACGATGTGCCTTGTTAATGTAAATGTGTGTGTTCTTAACTGTTAAGTGTTCTTGTACCACTTTCTGCAAACTAAATTTCCCCCCTGTGGGACAGTACTTAAAGCTCTGAGCTGAACTGAACAATGAAATGATTCAGAGGCAATTAATCCATAGAAGCAGATTCTGAATAGGAGGGAGCAACGAGCGTTAAGCTATAAAGGAGGAGGCTGGGGTGGAGGAGGTGAAGCTTTGGTAATGCATCAGCATTGATTGCAGACAGGGATTAGTCAGCAGTTGGTCATCTTTAAATGTACCGCCGACTTGAGAGAAAAAACAGCGATTGGCTGTGGGAGCTGGGAGGCAGTAATTGGTGCCAGCTGGCTATCAGCCAATGGGGTATGACTTAAAGGGGCTCTATGTAAGATTTTTGCTTTAAAACTTCCCACTTTAGAGAATATAATGGTGCGCACTTTATCCCGATGTGAAAAATGAGGCTCTTTATGTCTTCCTTGTTTGCCTGTATAAACCCGTGGAGTCGTTTCTCTGTGAAGAATTCGGGCCGAATTTTCTGCAGAATCTCAACAGAAGTGTTAAATAGAGAAGGCTGCTTCTGTGAGTAAACGACCGGCTAGTTCAGCCCAAACACCCACACAAACTCCGCAAAAACATGAAAAAACTGAGATAGTTTTATCTGCTGAAGCCCGTCAAGCTAGAAGATGTGACCGACACAGGGGAAATCAACGATAAATATCGGTGGAGCATTTGAGAAATAGAGGGAGCTTCGCACAGCGCTTGGGATAAATACTGATCCAGAGACGGCCGTCTTTCTGTTGAAAAGGTAAGACATCACTCCGGACCATGAAATACAGTGTAGTGTTTTATGTTGTATAAACCATATGCTACATCACGTTAGCTTGCTTACCAAGATGCTACCCAAACAGTGAAAATGTCACATTGTTAATTTAGCGTTTTCCAGATAATATTGAATCTTTTTCTTGCTTCCTGGCACTGGACTCAACTTACTGAGTTTATTTTTTGATACTTGGTTCGTAAAATATCTTCAACACATATGTCAGCTATCTGATTTTTGCGGTTGAGGCACCATTATCAGAGCTGTGTTTGCCCTGTAGCTTCTGCTCTAAAACGTGTCCCATTCAATACACATTACACACGTAAAAAGACAATAAAATTGGTCAGTGCTGCACTAAGTAGCAAAGTTGTTCATTCATAGAAATGGTTGTCAAAATATGGTCCTTTTTTAATCGCCCCACATGAACCAGTATTTAATTTTGTGCCGTGTCTGCGCTAGAGGTTCAAATATAATTTATTCATTTTTATTTTTAGTTTGTGGAACTTTTAAGTGTTACGTCACTTACCTCGTCTGTATACATGATGATCCCTCTCCTCTTTAGTCCATGGGACACAGCGTCTGTGCTTTTCAAAAATATTTTCAAATTTTATCTGACCACAGAACAGTTTTCCATTTTCCCTCAGTCCATTTTAAATGAGCTTTGGCCCAGTGAAGATGGTGCTCACATATTTTCTTTTTTTTTTTTGTAAAGATTTATTTTTGGCCTTTATTTGATAGGACAGTGGATAGAGTCGAAAACAGGGAAAGAAGCGGGGAGAGACATGCAGGGAATACTGCCACGGGCCGGACCCGAACCTGGGTCGCCTGCGTATATTGGCGCGTGCCTTAACCACTTGACTACAGGCGCGCCACATATGGCTTCTTCTATACATGATGAAGCTTTAACTTGCATTTGTAGATGTAGTGGTCAACTGTGTTGAGAGGCAGTTATTTCTGGAAGTGTTCCTGAGTCCATGCAGTGATTTCCAGAACAGAACCATGCCTGTTTTTAATGCAGTGCCACCTGAAGGCACAAGGATTACAGGCAGCCAATTTAAACCTTCTGTCTTGTAAAACAGAACATTTTTCTGAAATTGTTCCACATTTTTTTTCTTGTAGATTGGTGAACCTCTTCCCGTCTTTACTTCTGAGAGACTCTGCCTCTCTAAAATGCTCCTTTCACACCCAGTCATGACTGACATGTTTTCTAATAACATAATGAGCTGGAAATTGTTCTCCAGCTGTTTTTCATTAATACCACTTACTTTTCCAGCCTTTTGTTGCCCCGTCCCTGCCTTTTTGAGATGTGTTGCTGCCATCAAATACAAAATGAGCTCATATTTATTATGAAATGGTGAAAAGTTTCAGCATGTAGTATGTCGTTTATGTGTAACTGTGAATAAAATATGGGTTTATGAGATTTGCATATCAATGCATCTGCCTTTGAATTCTGGAGAGGACAAGCCATGTATTGCTCAAGTCAAATCACTGGTGCCACATGCTCCAAGGGACCCCAGGATATGTGTGCATTTAATATGACATATATGTCTTAATAATTTTAAGTGATTAATAATTATAATTTGAGCATAATTAAAGGGCCAACATTTATTTCCTTCATAACAGATTTGGATCATTTCATTGTGGTTGTACACACTGAATGCACAGTTTTTTATAGTGAGCATAAATGTCCAGAGGTTGTATTTTTTATGCTTTTGGTACAAGTTTCTGAGCTAGAGCATTTCTGATAGTGTTAAAACAAACATTTAAACACATATGGTCACCTTTTTTAGTCTAGTAAAGCTTAAACTGTGTGTAGGATTACAGGGAGAAAAACTTCGTTCCCTAAAAATACAACATCTTTTTGACCAGCGTAAGGCAGACTGGATTTATTCAGCTGAACTGATGTTCTGTTTATCAGACCCTGAATGCTACAGGAGCTTGTTAGCTTGTTGTCATCTAACCGTACGTTCAGGAGGTCTGAGGTTGACAAATGGGACGAGTCACATTTAGAGAAGGTGACATTAAAGTTTTATTAGAGTTTGTGTTTAATTATAAAGAACTTTAAAGTCAAGATGGCACCATTTAAACCGACTTTGTCTGTTTTATTAATATAAAGTGTTCAGACATTAAAAGGAGCTGTGAGAGTGTTTCTCTCCGTACGTTGTGGTCTTCCTGATAAGCCCCCGGCGCCGTGCTCTGTTAGCAGCGGGCTGATGAAGCTTCTTGGCATTCAGGGGTCTTCGGTGCAGGCACCGGCCCAGGAGACGGGGCCTTGCCTGGGGGTTAATGAACCACAGGCCCGGCCCTGACGCCAACCTTAATTGTTTCTGCAGCTCTGAAGACCTCTCCTCTCTTCATCTCTCAATCCTTTTCCTTTTTTCCCTCTGCCCATCAGTCCTCGTCTCTCCTACACTCCCTTGTTTCCTCTCCTCCTCTCTCTTCTCCTTCTCTCTTCTTTCCTCTTATCTCATTTACTCCCCTTTCTTATTTTGTTCTTCTCATATGTTCCCTTTCTTTACTTGTTTCCTCTCCTTTCCTTACCCCATCCCATTCACCTAATCTCCTGATTTTCTTTTACATCGTCTCCCCTCCTCTTTGCTTTCCTAGTCACTGATCTTCAACTGGGGCCACATCAGACCCCCAAAGCTTCATATCCGGCCTCCAGAAGATCATTAGATTCAGTAAAGGAGGAAAATAAGATGTTGTGGCTTTAATAAATTAATATTTACAACATTTTAGAACCACTTAACCTTTGGTCTGTTTTCACAGAAATTTACTTGTCAGCCATTATTAGTCAATATTTGCAACAAACATTTAAAAAAATGGGTGAAGACTGGCGGAAATGTTGCAAAAATGGCCAGATAAAGTGGTGAAAAGAGGTTAGACCAGTGTTACTCAACCCCGCTCAACCAAAGAGCCAGATTGTTGAAAGATGCCTTTGCAAGACCCACAATGTAAGTGGTGAAAAGTGGCAAAAAAAAGGTCAGAGTGGCATTAAAACTACATTAATGGTGGCAAAAATCAGCTAAAAAGGGGTAAAAATGGGTGAAAATGGGGCAAAGTAGATATACAATAGCAAAAATGGGTAAAAAGTGAAAAAAATGGGTGAGAAGTTACCAAAAATTGAAAAACAGGTAGGTAAAATGGTAAAAAGAAAAAAAAAGCAACAAAACAGGGCAAAAAAAATAGTGTAAAAATGACTAAAATGGGAGGAAAAAATGGGGAAAAAGGAGAAAAGAGTGGAAAAAATGGGGAAAGAGTGGAATATAATAACAATTTAGCTTAAATGGAGAAATTGCAAAAAGAAAACAGAAAAAATGCAAAAAGCAAGACAAAAGAGGCAAAAAATTGACAAAACGTGTCAAAAAGAAGTGGCAAAAGCAGACTTTAAACAGTAAAAATGTATTAAAAGTGGCAAAAATTAAAGTGTATGAAACAGACTGATTATTGTGACTTGCAAAAGATAATCTCTGAGGTTAAAGTTTCCCTTTTTAAGGTTTTCTTGGAAATAATATTTCAAATTGAGACATAAAAGAGCCACAAATCATCACAAAAGAGCCACATGTTGAGCATCGCTGGGTTGGACAGTGGCAAAATGGGTTGAGAGGTAGCACAGAGGGACAGAAATTTGTAGGAAAAGTGATGAAAAGAGGTTAAAATGTGGAAGAAATTGGTAAAAGAGGAAAAACAGTGGCAAAAATATCAAAATGAGTTCAGAAAAGCAAAAAATGTTGCAGGAATGGCCAAATGAAGTCATGAAAAGTGTCAAAAATGGGATAATCACAATTGTGGAGGGCCCATTCTCTGGGATTCAGAAAAAAATACTAATAGTAAAATGTTCATTAGGCCAAAATATTCTTTAATTTTTGTTTATTTGAAAGTCTGGCCCCAGTCTCTGTCAAGACTAAATCTGGCCCTTGTGCAAACTGACTTGATGACCCCTGCTTTACATGTTTCCTTCCAGCATCTGAACTTGTTGACATACTTTCTGTAATTCTCTTCTATTCTCTTGTTGATGATGATGCCAGTCTTTCTCCACTTACTTCATCATATTGTGGCTGTGTTGAGCTACACACATGGGCGTAGCACAGGGGAGAAAAAGTGAACTGATTACCCCGGCCCACAGAAGGGAGGGGCCCTTCAGAAGCCTGCAATGAAAAGTGTGATTTGATTTATTTTTACTTAGTAATTAGTGTCATTATTAAATCAAAAGTGACTAAAGCAGTGATACTCAATGCCTATTTAAGCTGCGTTTTACAATTGCATGCCACCTGTTTCCCATTTTGCCACTCTTTGATGCTTTTTGCCCATTTAAGTCACTTTTCACTCATGTTTTTTGCCACTTTGGGACCATTTTGGCCCCCTTTGGCTAATTTTTTGGTCACTTCCCACCCATTTTTCCCACCTTTTGCCCTTTTTTGCCATTTTTCTTCCAGTGTTTTCTCGCCTATTTTGACACTTTTATCCTGCTTTTTGCATTTTTTTGCCCCTTTTTGCCTTTTTTGCCACTTCTCGCCTATTAAAGCTGCCTTTTACAATTAAATGCCCCCCCCCCATTTCTGATTTTTGCCCACTTTGGTCACTTTTCACTCATTTATTTGCTGTGTTTTTGCCACTTTGGGACCATTTTTGCCACCTTTAATTAATTTTTGGTCACTTCCCACCCATTCTTGCCACACTTTCTCCCGCTTGGTACCATTTTTCTCCCGGTGTTTGCCACTTTCTGCCCATTTTTGCCACTTCTCGCCTATTTAAGCTGCCTTTTGCAATTAAATGCCACTTTCTGCCCATTTTTGCCACTTCTCGCCTATTTAAGCTGCCTTTTGCAATTAAATGCCACTTTTTGCCCATTTTTCCCATCTTGTTTCTGATTTTTGCCTAGTTTAGTCACTTTTTCTTCCCATTTTTGCCCCTTTTTCTCCTAGTGGTTGCCACTATTGGACGATTTTTGCCACCTTTAACTTATTTTGGCTTTTTGGTTGAGCAGAGTTGAGCAACACTGGACTAAATGAATCGGTCAACAGACTGAAATCTGTATCAGAGTAAAATACAATACTGCTCCTCCCTTAAAAATGTCCAAATGTACAGCACTGCTAAATAATGCACGTAAATTTAATTTAACCATACTAAAACTGTTGCTTACAAATGGGAGAATTATGTTTCAAAAATATATTAAATGCATAGATATTTGTAAAAGAGACTCAACATATGTTGCTTGTCTCTCCAGTTTAGGTGGGCCCTGTGTAAATTATTTCTGGGGGCCCATAACCCCTAGCTACACCCCTGACTACATAGCATTGGTTTTAAGGCAGATACTTTCATAAGAATGTTTCTTTCTCCACTTTCTTTCATGCCTCACCCTCTGAGAACCCTGCCCCCCTCCTGTCCAACGAGGAAAGTCTCCAGCTGTGTGGTGCATGTGTTTACAACTCAGAAAGATCTCAGGGGCAGCCTGCCTGAATTTTTTGGACCTTTTCAGCAGTGTGTGTGTAAAAACAGCTGTTTCCTATCTCCTCTCCTGCTTCCATCGGAGTGTTTTTATTCACTCCGTGCTGTGGATTGATGAATTGGTTTTGCTGCTGTTCATTTTAAAGCCGGGGAAAGCAGGCAGACTTTCTGTGGTTTCTCGCAGCGCTGGCTGATTTCTCTCTCTGTATCTCTCTCCATCATGCTGGCTCTCTGTGTGCACTGAGGCTTGCTGCTCCGCCTGTAGAATATGGAGGCAGATAATATCTCTGAGGATGAGTTATGTTGATACGGTCAGCATCTCACTGTTTGGCCACTGGCATACACACTCACACAGCCCACGCCTGGCTGCTTGCTGAGGGAAACACTCGCAGAAACACACACAGAAGACTCTCTCTGTCCCTAACAGGACGGTGAAGTGCAGATACGGGCTTCACTTCCAAACCCAGAGGCTAAACAGAAACATAATGATGTGACCAGGTTACACACAATTGCTCTGCTTATTGTTTCCTTGAGCTCATAAAAGTCATCTGAGTGCAGACAAGCTTAGTGGAAGTCTGAGTAGCTTGTCAATGATGTTAGAGTCCACTACAGCTTTGATAAAAGACCGAGATGTCTGATAAGTGCAGAGAAAACCAGCCTTGATATCATGAAGTTGGTCAGCTGCCTCTCTAAGGTGCGTCCTGTAAGATTGAATTATACATCATGTCTATGTGGATGCAGCATCTGACAGTTTCCTGCCTGTTTGTGAAGAGTGGATTGCGGAGATTTATTTCTTTTCTTGCTCCACTGCTCTTGTGGTCACTTTGCAACTTAGCCCATCCCTGTGTGAGGGAAGAGTAAAACACGAGGAGACAGTTCAGGACAGTATGCTCCAACTGTTTTCTAAAAATCTGGGAAGCTTGTCACACTCGGTTTATTTCTCTGGTCCGAGCAGCAGTCCCACTAGTCTGGGTTTCTTTAAACTGGTACTGAAGTGCTCGCCGGATCAGGAGCGTTTCAGCATGTTCTGAAAGAGGAGGAACAACAAGTTTTAGTTGTAAACCAGGGATGTATCACACAAGTGACCAAGACTTTTTTACACAAACTTGTTTACCCATCTCTTGGGAAGTAAAAAGAAATCATTCTGTGACAAAAGTCTCCAAATTTTAGCAAGTTTAAAACAAAAGTCTGTACACTCCTCTTTGTTAGCTTTATTTTTGCCATTATTCAAGGCAGTTCCTGTCTGCAGTAACACAGAAGGCCACATCACAGGCTCTCTGTCTCTCTTTCTCTCCACTGAGAGCCACTCAGGTCCTCTCTTTAAGTTTTCATGACATGGCAGCAGAACAGCCTGTCATTGGTTGCTACAGCCTATGTGACATCTGTTTTGGGAACGATATCTTGGCTAATGCTAAGCTTGCGGACGAACCAATGAAAAATGGATTCAAAAAAAAAAAGATGAAAAGACATTCAAAACCAGAGTTACTATCCTGGGTTTAATCTTTAAATACACTATAAAGTCACCCAAGTTCCAGAAAAGGCTCCATAAAGGCTATGATGGCATGGATAGCATCATTAGAATGGCAACAAATGGTAAGTGGCTACAATCTATGGTTCAAAAGTTATTTATCCCTCTGAAACCGATGTTGTCAAATGCAACAAGAAGAGCCACTTACTATTTTCCCACTTACAGCCTACTGTTGTGCCATTCAAACGATGCTCTCCATGCTTTTGTAGCCATTATGTTGTTTTCATACCAAGCGTGAACCATTGCCCATTTGCATGTATCTGAGCATGTGAATAAAGGGAGTTTACGGCTCAATTATTTTTAATTTTTAATTGTGCAAATTATTTGCTCCACTCACGCATCAAATCAGTGCCCAGAAGATGCAAGAGCTGAGTCGCTTCCTTCTCTTACATCTGGCATTTCACTCAGTGATCAACAAAAATGCCAGAGCTTGACTACACTGAGAGGATTGCTGCTTTGTATATGCAGTGGAAAGCTTAAAAACTGACCATTTCTGGGTCCGTTCAGGTTATGCTTTCTCAGGCAGTGCTAACCATGGTGCTAACTTGGTTGTAGATTGCTGAAATCAAGTGGCAATCCAACCTCTTCCCTCACTTTCTTCCAAGCTTCTTTTTATTCCTATGCATGTAGAAAAGCATGTTGTGTTGTATAGCTCGGGGTAGCCACACCACATGCTTTGCTTCCATTTTTCCGGTTGTATGAACCTCCTGAGTGTCCCTCAGAGACCACCCTGAGGTCCAGGTGATCTCCAGGCTGATTTACCATCAAGGCATGGAGTTTAGATTTTTCAACTCTTGTGAATGAAGTGAATGGGGCATTGAATGCAGCAGGAATTCGCTTTAGTCACGCAAATTACTTGCCTAATTCATGCAATCCACTCTGCACATTTGTGCTGCCTAAGGCAAACTCACGGCTACTTTATGTTGACTTAACATGTAAATAACTCACACTGATGATTTTACTCGCTTCTGATTTGAACATAACATTGTGGAGGCTTCTCTGCCCAGCCTGGAACTTGGGTAACTTCAGGGGATTTTAGGTTAAATCTGCAACAGTCACTATAGGCATTGAACATCTTTCAATCCATTTTTTAAAATCAATTTTTCATTTGTTTCTGCTGCTAGCAGCTAATGCTAGCCACCATTCTGTATCCCACTTTGCTTTGTAACAGGCTGTGACAACCAATGGCTGGCTGTTTCATTGTTGCGTCATGCTTTGTCAAGTCTGAACAGACTGTCATTTTGATGAAATGCTGTGTTATTTTTACTCAGGATGTAACAGGACACCTTCAGAAATGTTTGACTTCATCTCATTAGTCCACATAATACATTCCCAAAAGTCTTTGGGATGTGAGACAAGCCTTTTTGTTGCTTTCTGGTCAGCAGTGATTTTGGCCTTATTGGAACTCTTCCATGGATGCCATTTATGCTCAGTCTCTCATTGCTAAATCATGAACTCTGACCTTTACCGACCCAAGTGAGGCCTGCAGGTCTTTAGATGTTGTTCTGGGATCTTTTGGGGACTCCTGGATGAGTTGTAAATCTGCTCTTGGAGTCATTTTGGTAGACCGGCCACTCCTGGGAAGGCTCTGCTGTGATGTGTTGCTTTTGACTTAACTTTGGCAGACAGGTTCTATTTAAGGGATTTCTGGATTCAACACATCTAGAAGTAATTTGGCCTGGGTGTTGCTTTGGAAGTTGAAGTGTGCTTTCCAAAAATGTTGTTAATTACAGCTTTTTTGTGATTAAACAAAGGAGGGCAATGACTTTTGAAATAGGGCTGGATAGGTTTGGATGGCTTTTTTCCCTTAATGAATGAAATCATCATTAAAAAAACTGCCTTTTGTATTTACTCTGGTTATCTTCATCTAATATTAAAACATCTTTTGACGGTCTGAAACATTTAAGAGTGACAATTATGCATAATATAAGAAATAAGGAAGGGCGCTCTCTAATTAGATTGCAATGTTTGGTCTGTTCCTGCAAGCTTTAAGAGAACATGCAGGAGGCTCTGTCCTGTGCTTCTAGATTACAACACCTGGCTTTGAGAGGATTCATGCATCTGTGACCAAAAAGATCTCTTTTGGTGTTTCGTTAAAACCGTTTCCTTGGTGCCAACATGGCTATCAAACACACTCTGCACCACTTTCCATATTCAGGGTGTTAAAAAGCTGTAGATTTTTCACATTATTGTGAAAGACCACACAGGATTTGAGTGCTTTTCTGGCAGCACAAGTCTAACCGCGGAGTTCTTTTCATTCTCTGAGCTTCCCTCCATGTACAAGGTTGTTAAATATGTACTTCTCGCTTAAAATATTGGAGGGAATGAGCGTGTGGGATGAAGATTTGAATGTAAGGTTTCAATAATCATCACGTCTGTTTGCAGAAGGCAGTCTCTTTTATCCTCTTTATCCTATTCAGGTCTACTCCCATGCATTTTCCAGACGCTGAATGACAGTTCACGGAGAGGTCAGGCATCATTACAGCATCTTCTCTACACTTCTGTCACACTTTGCTTTATATTATATTTTGGAGACAGTCTGTGCCTTAACGGCTTCTCCACACGTCTCGGTTTTCAGCTTGACTTGTGTGTTGTGAACAAGGTCAAAAGTATTATAAATCAATTCTAAAACACACAAGGTTGTCAATAAAGAATCCCAAACCAATGCAATGACGTTCCGCTGCTTTTCCTTTTTGTTAAGTACGTCTAAATTGTTATCACCCTGGAAGGACAATTTATCCTCCACAATACCAGCACACACAGAGACAATAGCCTTACAGACAGGACATAAACAAGACGGCGCATTTTAACATGGAAAATGTTCCATCCGACGCTCCTGTATCCTCCATCACACAGTCAAACGATCCCCATAGTTTAAAGCAACACAAGCATTGAATGATGGCTTTACTTCAATACAACAGTTTTATGGAGTCATTGAAAGCACATTATGAAGGCGCTCCTGAGGGAGGAAGACAGAGGTAGGGCCTGTGGTGAGATGGCGAGCTGGGGATTCATTGTATGCATAAACTCATTGACACTAATGAGGCTGAGCTGTTAAATGTACAAAGTAGCCATGTGGAGACATTTGCTTCGTGTATGTGTGAGTATGGAGACTATTCAGATTGGATTGTTGCAGTCATTGACCTTGTCCACAAGGCCCGTCTAGACTCATCGCCCACTCTCTCCGCGGCTCCTCCACACAGTTCATTAGGTGCTGATCGCTTGCTTTTGTTTGCTCAGCATCGACTGTACAGTAATAAGAAATTTCCAGCCTCAGCTGAATTGTGTCTGGCTCTTTGCCAACTGCTGTAACTATTGTCGGGGAAAATATTAAAACTGAAAAGATGAAACACGTGGCAGAGCTGTAACAACACATTCATGACAGGTATACATTTTCCAGTCAATATTTATATATAACAAAGATAACTGTATCAATATAAAAAAGAAAACTTTTTAGTGCAAACATGATAAAAATGAAACAGAAGCTGGTAAAAAGACAAAAGAAAGCTAATAAATACTAGGGGCATTGATGAGATCTCATGCAACATGATTTTGCAGGATTGGATCATCACTCAGAGGGAAAAAAATACATGAGATAATGCATGAGAATACATTAGGCCTAGTGATAGTTCATGCAGGACGTGGTTGTCAGCGGCTGATCAGCTGACAGCCAGCTGATCCCAGTTACGGCCGCCCAGCTCCCACAGCCAATCACGGCTCTTTCTCTCAACACAGCAATCCATTTAAATATGACATAGTTCTCACTAATCCCTGCTTGTATTAATGCTGAAGCGCCACGCTGCTTCTGGCGAAGCTTAACCTCCTCCACCCCAGCCTCCTCCTCCATGGCATGATGCTTGTTGCTTTATGCCGTATTTGCATGAATGCTTTCTCTCAACACAGTGGTGCATTTAATTATGACGTACTTCTCACTTATCCCTGCATGCATTAATGCTGAATCACCCATCTGCTGCTGCTGGCAAAGCTTAACCTCCTCCACCCCAGCCTCCTCCTTTGTAGCATAATGCTTGTTGCACCCTCATACTAAGATTCATACTACAATGCAAGAACAAATTTTATTGTATTCGATATGCATTGTCATCAATGTATCTATCCATATTAGGATGTCTAGCCATGCTTTACTTGGAGAGTCAAAGCCTGGTGCTTGACAAACCCAGGGTGCGTCTTCTGAGCAGAGCCTTTTTTTCCCTCATTAATCGTAAGGAGCTGTGAAATTTATTCAAACAAAAATCAGATCAGTGAAGGTCTGCAGTGATGGTTGTCCTTCTGGTCTTATCTGGCGGGGTGACCTGCTTTTGGAAGAGTTCTGGTTGTGCCAAACTTCTTCCATTTGATAATTATGGAGGCCACTGTGCTCTTGGGAACCTTCAGTGCAGCCTTACCCAGATCTGTGCCTTGCAACAAGCTTGTCTCTGAGCTCTGCAGGCAGTTCCTTTGACCTCAGGCTTGGCTTTTGCTCTGATATCATTGTCTGCTGTGAGGTCTTCTATAGAGAGGTGTGTGCCTTTCCAAATCCTGTCCTATCAATTTATTTTACCACAGGTGGACTCCACTCAAGGTGTAGAAACATCTTAGCAATGATGCATTCTGTTTTCACCTTGTTATGATGGGGAACTGAGTGTAGATTGATGAGGAAAAGTACTTTGACATCAGTGTCTTTTTGCTAAATACTCCTGACAGTATCAGCACTGGCCTCTTCAGACATTGTCCAGAACTCATATGTAAAAACGGACTTTTATGATATATGTGACAGCTGTAGCGGTGTCATCCCTCCCTCCCAGCGTTCAAGCACTGCTGACTCCTCTGACCCGACTGTCGGGTTATTTATGTGAGAAAATGTGACCACGTAAACGTGTTCCCCATGGTCTCTCACTTTAATTAAAACGTCAATCAAGCCTCATGACAAGATCGACTGGTGCAAGTCACTGGTGTGTACCACGGTGCGTGTTTGTATGTGTGTGTGTCTAATTAACCAGTCACTCTCTGTTCTGTGAATGACACGAGGTACACAGGCCTGAAATGCTGATTAGGAAGGTGACAGGCCTGGCTGTTGATGGTGTCATCTGAAAGACGCTAAAAACACCAGTCCAGATTACTTTGGTCCCATTTTAGTCACGGGGACTGGATTTTCCACAGGATATCATGTGTTCTTTGTATAAATTCACCTAAATTATCTCCTAGAGCAGTGTTACTCAACCCTGCTCAACCAAAGAGCCAAAGTGTTGAAAAATACCTGTGCAAGAGCCACAACCTAAGCGGCAAAAACAGCTAGAAGTAGCAATAACAATAAAATAAATGTGGAATAAATGGTCAAAAAGCAACAAAAGTAAGTGAAAATGGGGAGCAAAAGGGTCAGAAAGTAGCAAAAATGGGTGAGAAGTGACAAAAAAATGAATTACAGGTAGCAAAAAAATTGTCCAAAATTGGCGAAACCTGGCCAAAAATGAGTGAAAAGTTACTAAAATGGGCAAAAAGCAGTCAAGAGTGGCAACAATGGGCAAAAAATAGGAAACAAGTGGTATGTAATGACAAAAATTAAATTAAGTGGGTGAAATGGGGAGAAAAAATGATAAAAAGGGCAAAAATGGGAAAAAAAGTGGTGAAAAGTTACAAAGAAGTGTCAAAAATGGGCAAAAGTAGTAGGAAAAAAGTTGTATTTAATGGCAAAATGTAGCTTAAATGGGCAAAAATGGGATAAAAGTGGCAAAAATTTGAAAAAGTGGCAAAGATGGGCAAAAAGTAGAAATAAGTGGTATTTATTGTCAAAAGTAGCTTAAATGGATGAAAAGTGGCAAGAAATGGTGAAAAAGGGCCACAAAGTTTCCCTTTTTGAAGGTATTAAGGGAATAATATTTCAAATTAAGACATAAAAGAGCCACAGATAATCACAAAAGAGCCACATTTGGCTCTAGAGCCACACGTTGAGTATGACTGCCCTAGAGATTAGGTCAGAGCCCCACAAAACACACATTCCTCCTAAATTTACAATCAATAACCACCACATCACTTCTGTTTAGGCTGCTGAAAGACGAAAAGCCACTAGCTGTCACTTTCCATCCAATCAATCTGACAATTCACATACCTGATTGATTTGACCTTGTGGTTTCTGCAGATCGCTGTCTATATGATTTTGCAGACTCTGCAACCAAACTCCATCACATCAGTCAACAATGTTACAATAGCACTCACGCTCAGCACCAGCCAACATAGGTATGGACATCTAAAGGTTATATAAAGCAGATCAAGACTGTTGTTTTTGATATAATGAGTAAATAGTGTCATTTTATCTGGACAAGACAGCGATCAGCATCTAATATGACTGACTTAACTTTTAGTTTAGGCTGGCTGAGGACAATTCTAGCTGCAATTTTCCCTCCTGTTGCAGAAAAGCGTTGTCATGAAAGATATTTCCTCTTGTCTCCCTTCTCTGTTTTACACTTCTACTATTAAATCTCTACTACTGACATAGTAATGTCATGTGAAAACAGATTTCTTCAAATTAATGCCAATCAAAAAACAGTAAAGTAAAATAAATGGTGACATTATTTAACCCCCTTTAAAGTGACTGACCTAATTCAACAGAGGTCCAGTCAGTGCTAGTAGTCACACAGTTAGTGAAATGGAGATCGCCTGAGTGCAGTGAATGTGTCTCAATTGATTGTAGTATAAAAACATCTGTGTCTGGAAGGTCCAGTCACTGTTAATAAGTATTCCTGGTTACCATTACACCATGAAGACACAAGAACACTTCAAGCAACTCAGAAAAAAGGTTTTTGAAAGTAAAATTCAGGAAATGGAAACAAAAAAATTCAAAACCACTGAATGTCCCCCAGAGTTCAGTTAAATCCATCATCAAGAACTGGAAGGAATATGGCACATGTGTACATCTGCCTACATCAGACCGTCCTCACAAACTGAGTGAGCGTGCAAGAGGGGGACTAGTAATCTCTAGAGAGACCACCAAGACACCTGTGACTATTCTGAAGGAGTTACAAACTTCAGCAAGCTTCAAACAGCTGTTGGCCGGGTTCTCCACCAGTCAAAGCTGTATGGGAGAGTGGCAAAGAGAAAGACACAGAGGAAATCTCAGATCAAATCTGGACTGGAGTTTTCAAAAAAGGCATGTGGAGGTCTCCATGGTAAAATGGAAGAATGTTCTTTGGTCTCATGGTGGACACCAAAAATTGCACATCACCACAAACACACCGTCCCTACCGTAAAGCACGGTGGTGGCAGCATCATGCTGTGGGAATGCTTCTCAGCAGCTGGCCCTGGAAGGCTTGTAAAGGTAGAGGGTAAAATGAATGTGGGAAATCATGGACGCACAATCTCATTCAGTCTGCAAGAGAAATCAAGAGAACTAAAGCTTGGGAGAAGATTGATTTTCTGGCGAGATAGTGAGCTGAAGCATACAGTGAAAGCTACACAGACGGGGTTTAAAGACAACAAGGTGAATTTTCTGGAGTGGCTGAGTCAAAGCCCAGACCTCAATCCAATAGAGAATTTGTGACTGGACTTGAAAAGGGCTGTTCATGCCAACCTGACAGAGCTTGAGCAGTTATGCAAAGAAAAATGGAGTAACATCAAAGTATCCAGATGTGCAAGCCTGATTGAGACCTGTCCACACAGACTCAGAGCTGTGATTGCAGCTAAAGGTGACTTTACTGACCTGAAGCTGGTGAATATTCAAGCAGTCACTTATTCTACATGACATGTTTTAATTAATTGATATTATTTTGTAGAAATCTATTGTATTTTTTCGTGTCAAAAAGCCAAATTATATTGACCATGATTGATTTAGAAAATCAATAAAAGTGTAAATTCTTTTTAAAGGCACTGCACATCCTAAATTCTACAAAGATTAGACCCACCCTACTTTGCCTCTGATTGGATCTTTGTCTACACCTACACAATTAAACTGATAAAATGCAACAAGCATTAACTAATAAGAGGGCATATAGGATGAAAATAAAGTAAAAACAGCATCACAAATTGATTTAAATTGGGCATAATATTCTATTGCCAAACCTGGGACTATTCCACACCATAATCAGTGGAAGCCTTACCCTTAATCATTACAAACTGCCTTATGCAATACTCGTCCCAATCTTTAAAGAAGAGCCAGTCTGATTATACCATAACCTTCACAACCTCTGTTAACAGCAGAGCTGTTTGTTGCAGCACCAAACCAATTTCCCAGCCATATCATAACCTGTGTATCGCTCTCACATGCACACGCAGTAACACAGTCTGCCTAACAGGCCGTCAAAGAGCAGAGGTGAATGGAACAAAGATGTGTTGTTGTGAGCGTGACGATCAGCTCCCCGTGTCTGACCATCTGCAGCGGTCCGGGCTCAGCAGGAGGACAGCGAAATGAGGTCAGCTCAGCTTTTGAAGCCGGCGAGCTGCAGGCAGACGAGGCACCATGCCGGGGCTGGAAGCTCACATGAAAGGCAATCAACCAAAATAGCCAAATATTGTTACCACTGTAGTCGTGTGTGTTGCTCAGTCCGGGGGCTGAGAAATTCCTGCTGAAATGAGTCGCTTTATCCCCCCTCTGCTGTTGATGTAACCTGTCAAGAGTGATTCCCAATTTAATGCACAATGTGCAGGAGCCTTGTGAACTACACTTGGTCCTGCATGTGCAGCTCAGGTAGTGAAAAAGGAGCAAAATACCCCTCAGCAAATCTCCAATATACAGTTGATGGTGCAGATATTTGATTATGCACATGCAAGAGAAGAAAGCACACCACTGTAACACTTACTTACAAAGATGCACCTTGTTTTGTTGGCCTAATATTTTCAGATTGTAATGAGTCAGCGCCAGCATAATTAATGGCTGAGCATTCCCTCATAGGAGAAAGAGTCATTAAGCTGCACAAACACTCACAGTTCTTTTTCTATTTGATTATATAGTAGAGGATGTGATGACCAGACTGGAATACTTACATAGAGACAGAGGGAGACTTCTCAGTTAAAAGGCCAAATTCAGAAAACATAATCTGTTTTGTCTGCATTGATGGTCACTGTGTCAGATCAGAGCTGCACATTCATGACATGATCTCAGAAAAGATATCAGTCTATGAAGGCACCTGACCATCTTTAGCCATGTTAGGATGTTGGAAGGAAGAGGGGCGGGGCCAGACAACCTGCCGTAAGAAGACCACAGACCTTTGCAGAAACGTCACCATTATAACCAGCGATGTAGCTAGAGATTTTGTGCCCCCAGAAAGAATATTACATATCAATGCATTTAAATGTATTTTTGAACCATAATTTCTGGATTTATGAACAATATTACAATGATTGAATTAAACTTACTTGCATTATTTCACAGCGCTGGACTATAACACTTGGACATTGTTAGGGAGGAGCAGAGGCCCCCAAGCATTTTATTTCACTCTGTTTCAGAGTTAGTCAACCCTGCTCAACCAAAGTGCCAAATTGTTGAAAAAAACATTTGCAAGAGCCACGATCTAAGTGTTGAAAGGTGCCAATTAAAATACGTTAAAGGTGGCAAAAATGGTCAATAAGTAGTAAACACTGGGAGAAAAGTGGCAAAAAAATGGGGCAGGAAGTGGCAAACCCCAGTAAATCCCAGTAAACTGCTTTGTCTCTTAAAAGTGCAGTAGCTGAAGATAATTTTATGATTCTTGGATTAAATCAAGAATTTCCTCATTGCTTCATTCTAGTTAGATGTAAATTGATGAGGCTGTTAACTGCAGTACATGAAAGGCAAACAGCTTCATCTGATTTGGTTTTCTTTTACACACAAGGTTATTTTTGACTTTTAATCTTAAGATTTCTTAGTTTTGGTTCTTGTAAATTTACATCTTTTCCAAAATGAAAATTTAAAAAAAAAGAAAAAAAGAATATATATATATATATATATATATTCTTTTTTCTTTTTTTAAATATATATATATATATATATATATATATATATAGTTGAAACCATGAGTTTACATACACTATATAAAAAGGCACATAAACTTTTGTTTCTCACTGTCTAACATTAAATCAGATTAAACTTTTCCTGTTTTTGGTCAATTAGGATTACCAAAATTATTTCTATTTGCTAAATGCCAGAATAATGAGAAAAGGATTTTTTTAAGACAATTTTTATTACTTTCTTCAAAGTCAGAAGTTTACATACACTAAGATTAATATGCCTTTAAACAATTTGGGAAAGCCCAGATGATGATGTTGTGTCTTTGGAAGCCTCTGATAGGTTTACTGACAACATTTGAGTTAATTAGAGGCACACCTGTGGATGTATTTTAAGACACACCTGAAACACACTGCTTCTTTGTGTAACATCATGGGAAAATCAAAAGAAATCAGCCAAGATATCAGGAAGAGAACTGTGGACTTGCAAAAGTCTGGTTCATCCTTGGGTGCAATTTCCAGATGCCTGAAGGTCCACGTTCATCTGTTCAAACAATTATACGCAGGTATAAACACCATGGGAATGTCCAGCCATCATACCGCTCAGGAAGGAGACGGGTTCTGTGTCCCAGAGATGAACGTGCTTTGGTCCGAAAAGTGCATCTCAACCCAAGAACAAAAGCAAAAGACCTTGTGAAGATGCTGGCTGAAGCTGGTGAGAGTGTGTCATTATCAACAGTCAAACGAGTCCTGTACCCACATGGGCTGAAAGGCCACTCTCCCAGGAAGAAGCTATTACTCCAAAAGAAACATAAAAAAGCCAGATTACAGTTTGCAAATGCACACAGGGACAAAGACCTTAATTTTTGGAGACATGTTCTGTGGTCTGACGAAACTAAAATTGCATTTTTTGGCCATAATGACCATCGTTACATTTGGAGAAAAAAGGGGGAAGCTTGTAAGCCTGAGAACACCATCCCAACTGTGAAACATGGGGGTGGCAGCATCATGTTGTGGGGTTGTTTTGCTGCAGGAGGGACTGGTACACTTCACAAAATAGATGGCATCATGAGGAAAGAACATTATGTGGAAATACTGAAGCAACATCTCAAGACATCAGCCAGGAAGTTAAAGCTTGGGCGCAAATGGGTTTTCCAAATGGACAATGACCCTAAGCATACTGCCAAACTGGTTACAAAGTGGCTTAAGGATAACAAAGTCAATGTTTTGGAGTGGCCATCACAAAGCCCTGATCTCAATCCCATTGAAAATTTATGGGCAGAGCTGAAAAGGCATGTGCGAGCAAGGCGGCCTACAAACTTGGCTCAGTTACACCAGTTCTGCCAGAGGAATGGGCCAAAATTCCTGCAAACTATTGTGAGAAGCTTGTGGAAGCATATCCAAAACATTTGACCCAAGTCATACAGTTTAAAGGCAATCCTACCAAATACTAATGAAATGTATGTAAACTTCTGACTCTCAAGAAAATAATAAAAAATTGTCTAAAAAATTATCGCTGTCATTATTCTGGCATTTAGCAAATAGAAATAATTTTGGTAATCCTAATTGACCAAAAACAGGAAAAGTTTAATCTGATTTAATGTTAGATGGTGAGAAAAAAAAGTTTATGTGCCTTTTTATATAGTGTATGTAAACTTCTGGTTTCAACTGTATATATATATATATATATATATATATATATATATATATATATATATATATATATACTTGATTCATTATTTTACACAAAACTTTTTCCCCGGTTTTCATTTAAAAATATTGATATTCTTAGGGTGATTTCTTTTTTTTTTTCTTTTTTCTTTTTTAAGATAGGACAGCTGAAGAGAGACAGGAAATGTGGAAAGAGAGTAGGGGAAGACACCAAACAGCACCAGGACAGGGACCCGATCCTTCGAACACTGACTGAAGACTCAAACCTCTGAACATGAGCACCTGCTCCACCAACTGAGCCAAACAGTTGCCCTAATTTTTTTTTTTTTTACCTGTTATTCAAAACTCAGTAGACTTTAAAATTGTGAGTCTGTTTTCTAGTAAATTAACAACTTGTTTTTAACCTTGCAAAGCAGATTGTCCAGATTCCATGTCTGTCATCAGAGAGAACCTTATTACAAAGCACCAATCTTAAACGAGTATGTGTTCAGGTCAGAGAAAGAACCTGACCAATCAGCATCATCTAAGGAGAATGAGGAGAAATGTGGACACAGCAAAGCAAATTTACAACACAAAAGCAGAAACAATAAGACAGAAAATGCAGCTGTCAATGAATACACATGAAATCCTTCTCATAGCTAGTTCTGCTTCTTACTTGTGACTACAGTGTGTGATTAGAGTCTAATGTCCAATAGGAGGGAGAAGAGATCAATCTGTCAATGTTCCTTCCACGGTTCCAGCAAGTTAAAAGTCTTGAGGCATCTAGATTCAGAGAGCAGGGCTAGTATCTTCTTTCTGAGGTGGAAAATGAGTTTTGTGTCTTTCTTTGGATATTGGTGGGCATTCTGCAGCACTCTGCACTCTGGATGGCATCAAAGTAAGGAAGGAATGTCTTGTACTGATCAGCTGATTGCTGGCAATGCTATAACTTAAGCTAAGCAACACAGCAACTGTGGAAGCCAGCGGGTCTGCTGCTTTGATGGCAGTGGTGTAGCCCTGACGGGGGGGTTCACAATGCTTTTTATTACCTGTGGACCTCCTGCAGAGTATCCTCAGGTCTTGTCCTATCAGGAGAATGTGTGCTGCTGCAAAGGTTGCAAAGGATCCTGGGATGATGAGTCTCTCAACAAATCCCTCCAAAAGTACTACAACTCAGGCTTCAATACTGCTGATACTTTATTTCGGATGGCTGATTTATATCAATCAAGGAGCTTCGCTGTTTATAAACTACAGCAGCAAATGTCTGTCGAGCTCAGGTTACTAAAGGGGCTGCACATGCCTGTTACCTCATCTTGTCTTGTCACTCTGATTGGCCAGTGAGGAATGTGACACACAGAATGTTCACCCAATCACCTTATGGGAGTTTTTTTTAAACATCTTGCCCTTCCCGAACACCTTGCATGAGGTTCCTTAGATGCAATGGATATATTATGGGATATATTCTTGAATGCATATTAAACCCTCTCCCCATAAGACTTAGAATTATGACCAAAACACACAATAACAAAACAATCTCTTGATTTATTGGAATGATTCAAAAATACATTCATGCATACAGTTCACCAATCTGTTACTGTGCAGATACATTAATGGCCTCTGCTGAATTATTATCATTTTCATTAACAGATTCAGTCCAACAAGCTCCATGCTAATGATTTGAGGGCCCTCCTTTCAAGTAAGATTTTTATCCTTGTGTTGTGTTTTGTCCGAGCCTGGTTGGTTTTTTCAGTTGCTTTGGAAGTGAGTAAAGACTGCCAACATAAACACGCACTAAGCAGTTGTTTCACAATGTCAGCCATGACAGAAGAGGGCTTGACACAGCCATGCCACGCAATGCTTTAAAAAATCAAACATTTGTCCACAGGAAGAAGAAAGGCAATTCAGGATCAATCTCTGACAAAGGCTGACCTGTGATTTCCACTCTGCTTGATCATTGGCTGTTTAAGCTTTTTGATCTCCAGTCAATTCTCTGCTTTTATCTCTTTACTCATCCTGCCCTGTATACCAGTGTGAGGTTTTCTCTAAAGACAAGGCTGCTTCCATTAAACGGTCTGATCTATCATTTATAGTAAAACCTTTACAGGGGCATGTTAACTCATGTATTAGAGGCTGCATGTGCCTTACATTAGAAAATGGTGGATGGACTTGAGCTTTCAGGGTCTTGTCCAAGGATACTCTGACAGCAGGAGCTGGGGATCGAATAGTTGACTTATAAAGACACACAATGAGATGGAAAGTCTTACAGCTGGACTTGTGACTGGATCTATGCTGAGAAAATCCTCGTTTTAGTGGCCAAGACTGTTCGAGGTTCTACCATCAGAAGTATAAAGAGGTCTTACATGGGGAGATGACGGCAGAGTGTATCATCTGAGGATGGAACAGCGATGAGAGTTTGTGCATGCCTGTCTACAGGACGATACTGAGGTGTGGTGCCCCCTCATGCTTTTTGCACCTTTGCAATGCAATAATGCAATATGGACACCGCACTCTGGGACAGTGTTTCCCAACCATTTTTTCTTGGTGGTTGGTCCCTGTACAACATGGCTTCACTAAATATGTGCAAACTGTTTAATCAAACAACTGTGAAAAAAGCTGATACTGCTGAAATTTATGCAAAAAAAATATATTTTACAGTGTATTTGTATATATGTAAAACTGCTGTTCCCAAATGGTGAAGACAGGCATGTCTAGGAGTGCAATGTGAATTTGAACAACATTTTTTAAAATAAAAGATGTTTGTATAAACCAGCCATTTTTACAGTTGTGTATTAGGGCCACTATAAAATAAAATAAAATAAAATAAAATAAAATAAAATAAAATAAAATAAAATAAAATAAAATAAAATAAAATAAAATAAAATAAAATAAAGTGAAATGAAACAAAATAAAATAAAAATAATACAGATCTGTTGATTTTCAAGGAAAAAAAACATCTAATTTTTCAAGTTGTTACTTTGAGGGAAAAAAGTATTTTAAAAGTTGTACATATGCTTTAACTCAAATATAGAATTTTGGAGATTATAAGGTAAAAAATCTCACCACTGTTTTCAGTTTGGTGTCTTGTACATTTTATGAGACTCGAGACTTCTCAAGTTTTAATTTTTTTTTTTTTTTTTTTTTTTTTTGTAAATTTCCAACTTTTCAACCTCTGAACTGAGTTTGATAACTGGTTTCTATATAAAAATTATAATCTCAAAAATGTTTATTTTTTTTATTTCCCCTAAAATTGTCTTTTTTTCATTTCTATTTCTTAGATTGGCCCTAATATATTATGTTTTAAATCATGGTATAATGTATATGAGGGATCCTGTCTTGATTTTCCATGAAATATACAGCTGATACTGCTGAAATGTATATAAAAACAACCCATCATTTTACAGTGCATTTGTGTAAATCTGCTTTTCCCAGATGGTGTAGCCAGGATTGTCTAGGTGTGCACTGTGAATTTGAACAACCATGCATAATTACAACAACTTAACATCAAGTAAAGATACTGTAAGACATGTTAAATAGGCATGAATAGCAGCGTGGTGGGCCATGAGATTTTGGCTGGTTCTTAGATATGCCTTGGGCAAAAAAGCGCTAGCTCTTTGCTACCTGCTGCATCAATTGCGGTAGCAATTTCAGTCTAATGCCTCTCTTGCCAGGTCAAGTGTGGCTTTTTTTGTTGCTATTAATCAACAAGTTGGTCCTTCATTTCTGGAATCGATCAAACTTTAAGCTTCATGTTTACTATCATCATCATGGCTGTGTTTGTTGTGCTTCCTCATTGATTAGCCTGCTTTCTTATTGGCTATTGTTCCATTCCACCTAACAATTGTTGATCATCTGAGCAAATATGGGTAAAGTCACCCTTAACACACCTCATACCACAGAAAAATCTGTCAGGATAATCTTTAGAACCATGAGGTAATCTGGCCTTTGCTGACTTTAGCCAGACAGGAAGAATCTGATCCACAATTGGCCCGATTTTCTTGTCATTGTTACCCTCCTTTTGCAGAGATTTTTATAGGTTAAGGTCCCAAAGAGTTCAATTAGATTTTCACTAAAAATGTCATCAGTCTGTTTCCCATCAATCAGATTTTAAACTAGAGTCATCAGTCAGTTGGCTTCAATCAGCCTTGAACAACAAGTGAGCTAGTCCCATACACATGGATGCACAGTGTCTGTCCGTCTGCCTGTCCACTGCTTCCTCTCTCTCTTTCTTGCCTCTCTCTCTATCTCTTTTACTCTCTCTCCCTCCCTCCCCTCTGGCATACATGACAGCAGCAACGAGGACAAGCTGTTTTTCCTGCTGATAAATATTCCGACACGCCGTGCCTGACAGGCCGGCTCTACCAGCCAGGAATTGGGATGGACAGGCCGGTGTGTCTGGGTTCTCACATTCATGAGTGTCTGTGTGTGACAGCCCGGTCGTCTCCACGGTGCCAAGGCGGCTCTCTGAATCGGCCTGAGACGCTCCCTTCCGGCCGGAGCCCAGCAGACTCTGTGTAACTAGACCTCTGTTGTTGCCCCCCCCCCGCTCCTACCACCCTCTGCTCCCTGCCTCATCAGCTCACCAAGAGGAGGAGGAGGAGGAGGAGGAGGAGGAGGGCTGGGTGCTGCTTTCTTGCCAGCCTGGAAATGCTGACATGCACAGGCTGGCATCCCTTCACTTGGAACAATCTCCCTCGTCTCCCCTCCCTCCTCCTTCCCTCTTTTCCCTCGCCTTTCGTTTGCTGTCTAAACTATGCGTCCAGCCAAAGCAGAAATAGAGTGGGATATTTATAGCAACATGAGATAAAGGGGGATAGTGCTTCTTTTTCACTGGACACGCGGGATTATGTTTTATTATTTATGTCTCTCTTTTCTTTCTTCCTTCTCCCAGCTCCTTTTTCTTCCATTTTTTTCCCATTTCCCTTTCTTCTTTTCTTAGCAGGCAGTTGCCAGTTCCTGTCCCCTAATTACCGTTCCTCTATGGATGGCTGTACACTTTCAAATTAAGGAGGCTTTATACAACAGAGCTGAAAGGAACAACACATTCTGAGGAGAAAGGAAGTGGAGGTGTGGAAATATGTTAAGACGTTACAGAATGAGCTTGAGGCTGGGGGTTATTAAAGAGGGAGTAAATAACATGTCACCACTGGAGCATTGTGGGAAGTGATGCTGATGAGCAATGGTGTAATGGAAGGATTGAACCTAATACACAATGACTGCTGCTTTTTATGATGTACAGTAGGAAATCTGAGGTTAAGAGTTGCACAAGTGATAAGGGCTGACAAATTAAATTCAGTCTAAGGGGAAT